>NW_027505954.1:132500-134813 GCF_021521415.1 Bidens hawaiensis | reverse complement strand
GTTCCTTTCATAACAAAGGGGACAACGTAAAGAAACCCGCTAAGAACAACACTCGGGAGATATCCCGTAATAACCGAGCTCAATCCGGGTCTGCAGAAAATAAATTATTTTAAATCAGTGGAAATGTGTACACACCAAAGAATTATAGCCAATTTCTTTCAAGTCAACACAGTCAAAGCTAGTAACACCTTAACCGCAAACCTCAGATTTTGAGGGCAAAGGACACAAAATAGCAGCATACTTGTGTGGTGGCCAGTTTTGGTAATTATAACTTTTTCCAACCCATTTTGGTAGTTAAAAGTTTTGGAAAACCCCACGTTTGAGATTACAGCGTACAAAACGTGACAAGTAAACGAGATAAGGACAAAACGTTAACTTGTTTATTTATTAATATAGGGGAGAATTTATGTTTAAGTCAACATGGTCAAAGTTACCAGCACGTTAACCGCAAATGACACGATCAGAAACATACTTGTGCGCTTGTGCCTGCCCATTTTGGTAATTATAACTTTTTTCGACCCGTTTTGGTAGTTAAATTTTCTCTGAACGACTCACTTATTAATAGTTAATTAATATACAGGACGAAAAAATTTAATCAGCCAACTAGGTCATTCAAAAAACGTAAAATTATCAAAACAAATCATCATTACTGTTAAAGATCCCATATTAACTAAATCTTGTAAAAGAAACCTAAAAATATACTGGAGAAAAACCAGAAACAAGCCCTAGACAAACCTAACTTGGGCTATGGACTAATGACAGATAAACCCTGATTATGCAATTCTAATAATCTAATAGCTATATCAACTATTACCATAATAGAACAAAGCCCTTGAAGTAAATTGCTATTTTTGACATTTGCACTCATTTTGACCCGAACTTTTATAAAACCAATTACCTTAAAATAATATTTTACTGAAACTTTTAATGGTTCTTTGTGAATAAAATAGAACTCTGACTAATGTTGGTTACTTTTTTATACAATTAGTCCTACAAACTTGTGAAACTTACATCAATTGGACAGCAATGGCTGGAGGAAACCATTTTTTCAGTTTTTCATACTGTGATATTCCTTGGACTGCAGATACCGGGATGGCAAAGAATATACTGAAAATAATTTCTGCAATAAGAATCGCAAATCTGTAAACTATTAAATGCTTATAGGGGACCGACAAATTCTTCCATAATACATCTCTAGGTTCCGGGGCCATTTGAGTTATCCATAATAACGGATTTGGATGTTGTTGTGTTTGGAAGCAAGTGCAGCATCCCAACGAGACCTAAATGTCACGAAAGCAACTGGCAACTCCTACAAAGTACAAATTAAATGATGATTAATGTGAGAATTTTCAAATTTCAATGCTATATTATTATGTTGGAGCTTGAATTTGCGTTTAGGAAATAATTATTATATCAGCTTTTGATGTTTGGATAAACATATTGTGTTTCTGGTTGTCTTATTATCTTAGGGTCAAATAATTAACTTTGTTTATAATAGATTAACAGTACTCATAATCTAAGGTTAAAAGTATATTCAAATGATTTATAACTTCTTTAAACTAATTTGAATTACTTTAATATCCATTTCACAAACTGCCACTGTTTTTTTCACAAAAATGAAGTTTTTGGTCATTTTATTTTTAGGGATATTTCATAGATCCCCTCAAACTTTGGTATAATATTATATTATGAGACAATGTAAGCAACATAAATATAAATGCAAAAAAGGTAACCACATGTTGACTTTTAAAAATCATCTGAACCAGTATGGAACAGATATGAATGCATCATGCATGTAACATGTATGATTTTATGTCACATTACCTCAATATGGTTACCGCCGTATAGAATCTGATACGAATGATAAGCATGAGGATGATACTTAGAGAAGAAGTGATCAACATTGCAACTAAACGTTTTGTGTTCCTCGCATTATCGCATAAAGGAACCTGTCGAACGAGAACAGTGAGTTGACTCGGTTTATTCCTTCGATTACACAATTGTTGAACTCTTCTCGCAAGAACAGTCTTGTATTCCTAGAGATCAAATGGAGCAGGAGGTCACCTGTTATAAACTTCATTAAAATATACAAACGCAATAAATATTTAACTTTAAATGCATTACAAAGAAACATAAATAACATTAGATATACTACCTTGTGAAGCAGATATATTCCCGTAAAAGATATAAAGCACAACGATGCGAAGTGTACCCAAAGCCTGTGTAACAGAAAGAAGTGAATTGGTCCGACTTAGATTCAGCATTGACAATTTGATATTCTTTTTGTCATCTTCAGTTTGCATCAAAACTTTA
>NW_027505954.1:97500-127500 GCF_021521415.1 Bidens hawaiensis | reverse complement strand
TATGGCCGAAGTCCGGCTCATGACGACTTGGTCGAATTGGGAGAAGCTGTAGGTATTATTGCAGGTCAATCTATTGGAGAACCGGGCACTCAATTAACATTAAGAACTTTTCATACTGGCGGAGTATTCACAGGGGGTACTGCAGAACATGTGCGAGCCCCTTCTAATGGAAAAATCAAATTCAACGAGGATTTGGTTCATCCGACACGTACACGTCATGGACATCCTGCTTTTCTATGTTCTAGAGACTTGTATGTAACTATTGAGAGTGAAGATATTATACACAATGTGTGTATTCCGCCCAAAAGTTTTCTTTTAGTTCAAAACGATCAATATGTAGAATCAGAACAAGTCATTGCTGAGATTCGCACGAGAACATCCACTTTGAATTTGAAAGAGAAGGTTCGAAAACATATTTATTCTGACTTAGAGGGCGAAATGCACTGGAATACCGATGTGTACCCTCATAGTGATCATTTATCAAAGAATGACTCTGGTTATCAAATGATTGAACAACCGGGAGCAATTTACTTACGAGACTAGTTGACATTCATAAAAACTATCTAATGAATTATGAGTTCAATACATCCTCTTTAGCAGAAAGACGGATATTCCTTGCTCATTATCAGACAATCACTACGTCAACGCATCCGGGAAAAAACGATTAATCTCTATCAATAAACCTGCCAAAGAACTGAACCATAGAGTACTTAGTACCGGTGCCACGGAAAGATATGTTTTTAGATCTCGCATTGAAAAACCTCCTTCATTTTTTCATTTTATTGTAATCAATAAGATAATACATATTTAAATGTACAATAATCTAGTAAAAAAGATTGACTTTTTGTTGATTTCACCTATCTCATAGATTCCAGTCAAAGATTCATAGAATCGAAATTCCATCTTTGCTAGATTTATAGGATTTTATTTGATATTTGATGAATAATGAGCCAGCCAAAATGGTATTTTTTTTAGAATTCGATATGGATGAATATAAATAACTGACAATTTCAAAATAATCCGGGATAGACGCAATGTCCACAATACCTGGATTTAATCAGATACAATTTGAAGGATTTTGTAGGTTCATTGATCAGGGTTTGGCAGAGGAGCTTTCTAAGTTTCCAAAAATTGAAGATACAAATCAAGAAATTGACTTTGAATTATTTTTGGAAAGATATCAATTGGTAGAACCCTTGATAAAGGAAAGAGATGCTGTGTATGAATCACTCACATATTCTGAATAAAATGAAATAACCATTATGCTATTTTATATTTATATAATAATAATAACAATAACAACAGATCTTCATCATCATAGTTTTACCCAAATCTTCATCATCATCATACAACACCAAACCCAGATCTTCATCATCATCATACCCACACCACCACCAACGTACCCCCTTCACCAAACCTAGAAACCCCAAACCCTAAAACATAATTCCAACGGAGGTGACCGCCGTAAATTCAAGAATATGTTGTCGGAAGTTCAAGGAAGATGTCTGGATTTGAATTTGGAGTTGAGAATGAACCACATGCTCCTCCGCCGCACCACCACCATCAGCGGCAGCCTAGCCGTAGCCACCACCACCGTCTTCATGTTGCCGAAACCCTAGCCGTTGCTGCCACCACCGTCTTCATCCGGTAACAGTTCATGGTGGCGGAACCCTAGCCGCCGCCACCACCGTCTTCATGTTGCCGGAAAAGCGAACCAGTATCCGGCACCACTATGAAGCCACCGCCACCACACACATCTCTCTCTCTCTCTAGCCGCCGCCACCACCACCGTCTTCCTAATTTCTTCAATTTATAATCTTGATTTCAGAATCTTTAAACCCTAAACTCACTAGTTGGAAAAGGTTGAAAGTTTGAATATTTTCAAAGTGGTTTATCTATGCTATATTATATATGGGAGACAAGGGAAAATAAAACACTTAATTTTATGTAATTTACAACCAATAATGCACAATGTACATATATAAAAAGGACAAACTTGTTTTTTAAACACACAATTCGTACGGTTTATTTTAACTATTTAAAATATTTACATTTTTGCACCCCTAACTTAAGTCAACTTTTGTCAAATGAAAAAATAATTACATGCTTACTGTCACAACCCGACCAAAGGCGACGGAACATGCCGGGGTGCAACGTGATTGGACAAATACACAAGACACTATTTAAAGTGACAATATTTTTTCAACTTATTTTAGTTCAACAAATCAATAAACAACACACCTCATTCACACAACCAAGTTAAATACAAGTAGCAAATATATTGTTCGTTTTACTAATATCCTAATAGTCTTGGTAACTTTTTCGTCAAGTACTCGAGTCAACAATAGTCAAACCTGTAACATTTCATAAAATAAAGTTTGTCAACACAAAGGTTGGTGAGCAATTCATAAGTTTGAGCAACAATAGTATATAGTATGAAAAGCCACAAAACTAGTATACAAAACAATAAATAAGAGCAATAAACCTGGATAAAATAGTTATCCCTAAACAAGTTAGCGACACCTAGCTATTGGCAATTAGTCTAGGATTTTATTGACAATTGCTAATAAGCTTACATTAGCACCACCTAGCTACAAGGGGTTGCCAAGTAGTCTAGGATTTTATAGTTATCGTTAATTGCATTAAGTTAACGACACCTTGCCATTGCCAAATGGTATAGGATTTATAGTTCCACCATCCAAAAGCTGTAAACACATAGGCAAATAAGCATAGAACACCAAATCGAGCAATTATTCAAGTCAAGTATACAATTACGTTTGTGGGTTTAAGACTCAAGTAAATAAAGCATTTAGTTTGATAAGTATGAAATGTTACCCCAAAACGAAAGATGGAAAAAGGGGTATGAAAGTACTCACCTCGACTGATGAACCGAGGAATAATTAGATAAATAAATGAAGATCGAATGGTAAACGAACAGATCTGACTTGAAACGATAAACACCTTAGCTAAAATAAATAACGTAATATATATTAATGAACTTGAAACCATAATGAAACTATATTGGAAACATTGGACGAGAAGGTTTGGTTGTAAATCGGATTATCGGTTAATTTGTTAATGGTTAGGCACTCGTACTTAAATGACAATTAAAATAAAATGATATTATTTTATTGGGCTTTTAAATAACTAAACCAATATTAAATATAAGCAAGACGGGTTTAAAACAAGGGTTCGGTTTTTTTATAAGAATGAATTGATAATAAAGCTTCAATATTTATAATAATAATGGTAATAATAATAATATTGATAATAAATACAAATAATAGTAAGCTTAACATATTGATACTAATAATAATTTTTATGTAATAAAATTAGTACTAATAATAACCGTAACTTGTTAAGTATAAAAATAATACCAAAACCGATATAGGATGAGACCCGAACCCGAGACCTCTAGTTTAATAACTAATGTTCCAACCAACCGAACCAAAATAACAATTTGTTAACCAAACTCAAAACTAAACCCACAATTGTTAATTTACCTATTAGTCGTTCACGGGTCGTCAGAGAAAGGTTGCCGGAGACGTGCCGGAAAGAAAAGAGTGAGAGAGAGGGATACGAAGAGAGAGAGAGAGAGCCGAGAAGGAGAGAGAGAGAGAGAGAGAGAGAGAGAGATGGTGGCGGAGGGAGCTGAGAGGCAGAGAGAGTTGCGGCAGTGAGAGAGACGGCGGCCACGGTTTTCCGGTCCAGTGGGGATGGGGAATGTGGCCGGAAAAACACGGGGGAAAGAGGGTGCGGCCGGAGGTGACGTAGCTCGCTAGAAAACGAGGGAGTTGAGAGGGTGGGGGTTCGGTGGACCGAGAGAGGGAAAAAAAGTGTGGTGGTGTCGAAGAACAAGGGAAGGAGGTGGCCGGAATACCCGTCGGAGATGGTGGCCGGAAAATCGGCTTCGCCGGAATTCGCCGTCGCCGGAAAACGGCCAAAGGTGGCGGCTGGTTTGTTTGTCATAATAAGTTTAGGTTTAGTGTTTTATCTTATTTATATGGATGGGTATAAAAGTTACCCCTTTGGCCCCTCAAGTTCTAATAATGGTTTAAAACGAGTTCAAATGTTTCCAAGCTTCTAATAACTTTACAAAACTCAGTTTGAACCCCCTAAGTTTTTCTTAACACACTATATTATGACAAACATCGGTTTATTTAAGATTGAGGTCTATAATAATATTATATAATAATTTAATAAAGTTCTAAAAAAAAGTTGAGTCGGTTTTACAAAATAAAAGTTTACAAAACGAAAACAACTCGAGACTCGAATTTGACGAATGTCACACTTACCACTTCATATATTAACTTAAATTTCAATGTTAATATTTTTCTAAAAAAGTTACACCATAAAAACGAGAATTTTCTTCACTTTAATTTGAGTATGATATTGCTATAGTTTTATAAATTAAATAAATTACTACGTTGGGTGTTCACGGTCAGTTTTGATGGTTCTATGTTAACCCGTCAGTTCAACCGTTAGTAACATCTTTTTGACGTCAAAAACCAAACACTGAAACCACACCAATGATCAGTTTTAAGGGTTTAGACCGAACCATGAATACCAAATACCTGCCGCATCGCGCTGTCACCCGTCTAGTGTTATGGATATGTGGATGCTAATGAGATTCCGTTGAAAAAGAAGTTGTTATGGATGGATATGGATTTTATGTTGTTGGTATGAATGAGATTTAGATGATGGTGATATGGATATGAGCAATGTTTTCATAATCGGACTGGACATTGAACCGGACAGCCTATCGGTTCAACCGGTTGGACCGATCGAACAACTTTGGTTAAAAAATGACGGGTCGGGTTGGAAAAACGATTTTTCAAAAAAAAAATCCATAGAAAACCGGTTCAACCTGTCAGGTTTTCCGGTTCAATCTGCCGAACCGGTTCGGACCGGCCGATTGGAAGCCGAGCAAACTATGTAGAACCGGACCGGTCGGCGGACCGAATCCCAGTCAGCCCGGTTCGACCGGCCGATCTGGTCCAGTCTCAACAACACTGGATATGAGGACATAAGAATGATATGACTAATGATGATGATAAGATTCTAATTATTATTATTATTTATTCAATTACTAAATTATCTTTGACATTAAACGGTCAAAGGACGGTCAACTAATGGTATGGGTCATACTAAGCGCGCCCAGAAACGTTAGGGGGGGGGTTCAATACACACAATTTAAGAATCAGTGGTTCAAACTGCGTCCGCCCATATTACACGGGGGGGGGGGGGGGGAGTAAATCATAGTTTTCTCTTTTTATATATCTGGACACAATGAGCTTGGGACAATACATGTATCCGAATATGTACGTGTACCCAATTATACATGTCCAAAAATCAATAAAAACATGTACCAGTCGTACAAAAATTTTCAGTATGGTACGGGTACTGGTATTGGTAAGGGAATTTCAGTAAGGTACTCGTTTTTTACCAATTTGTTTTTTATTTCCAAATCTTCTATGATCTTGAAACCGGTACTAGTACTAGTGTAAGGCCCCAAACCGGGTAGCCTTACTTTAGCGTCAGATTTACTCATAAACACAGTTCTTGCAATCAGAGTTAATTAAAACTTTCGCGGAAACGTTTACTTGAAGCATTCGTTACAAAACATTCAATCTCTTCTCTGATACTATAAAACAAATCATTATATTTAAAACATCTTTTCTTCCATCTTAAGATGCCAGCCGTTCAATCCATGCCATGTGCCATCCTCATGCTAGTTCTTTGGTCTGATCACCTGCGTGCATACTAAAAGTCAGCTACGCTGAGTGAGTTCTAGTTAATCAAGCAACTTATCATACAACCACTACATGCATCATATACGTATCCGCAGACACGTAGCCCACTATCTAACCTGCTCACATTACCACTTAGCCTCTTATTTACGCCTACCACTTTGCCACCTTGCCACTTTAATAACGTAAAACGTTATGCCACTTTGCCACTTTAATAACATATAACGTTATGCCACTTTGCCACTTTAATAACGTAAAACGTTATGCCACTTTGCCACTTTTATAACGTATAACGTTATGCCACTTTGCCACTTTAATAACGTAAAACATTATGCCACTTTGCCACTTTAATAACGTATAACGTTATGCCACTTTGCCACTTTAATAACGTAAAACGTTATGCCACTTTGCCACTTTAATAACGAAGGCACGTATAGGCTTACCCTACCACGTACTATCGTTATGCCACTAACACTCTTACTAGACTCTTGCCACTTCTAACACACTCTACCTCTACATGTCTACAACACGCTTCATATCATTTACATAATAAGCAAGTCACATCAACAACCATACACACATAATAACGATGGCACGTACAGGCTTTCCCTATCACGCGCTCACGTTATGCCACTAACACCCTTACTAGACTCTTGTCACTTCTAACACACTCTACCTCTACCTTCCTATATCACACTTCATATCAGTTCAGATTTACGTAATAAACAAGTCACATCATAATATTCATACACACCATCAACCACTTGGAATTTACTATCCTTGGCGATACGTGCAATATCCGAAGATCGTTCACGTACCGACAAGCATTATAAAATATATACCTCGTATAACATCTATAGCATACACTTACCACTTAAGGTAAGTGTATTCACACTTCACATCGAGTATGCACACAGCCCCGAAAACATAACAAGAAAATGGGGCTAGAAACTCACCTGAACTCTGCTTCTTCCTCCGATAGTTGTAAATCCCTTCTTTAACTGAGCTCGGCTGACTGTATAAGTTACACGTATCAATACTCGCCTGATTTAATCTGGTGGCCTAGTATTAGCTTACTTTTACTTATCGTTTTTAATTTATTTTCTAATCGAACTTGACTTTAGGCGAAGTTAAACCTTAGGCGAACTTAGCTTTAGGCGAAGTTAAACCTTAGGCGAACTTAGCTTTAGGCGAAGTTAAACCTTAGGCGAACTTAGCTTTAGGCGAAGTTAAACCTTAGGCGAACTTAGCTTTGCAGGCGAAGTTGTCATCAGGCGAACTTAGCTTTGCAGGCGAAGTTCATCAGGCGAACTTAGCTTTGCAGGCGAAGTTGTCATCAGGCGAACTTAGCTTTGCAGGCGAAGTTCATCAGGCGAACTTAGCTTTGCAGCGAAGTTGTCATCAGGCGAACTTAGCTTTGCAGGCGAAGTTCATCAGGCGAACTCAGCTTGCAGGCGAAGTTGTCCAGCTGCAGGTACTGTTCGTCCTTAAATCCCTTAATCATCTTCGTTTCTTAACCAAATAACTCGATTTAGGTATCCACGGAATCGTCTGACCAGTGCCTACAAACCCCAACCATCAAATCGACCTAACATCGATGTTTAAACGGTGCGATTTAGGCATATAGGTTACGGGTTCTTTTATCAATCGATTAACCCATCAAATCATATCCATTTTCAGTAAGTTTAGCTTTGTTGGATTCGTTTTTACCATACAAACACAGATCTGTCATTTCTATACTAATCCAAACCTAAACGAACAAGTTCTCGATATAAACGTACCGTAAATGAGTCGAACTACGAACACGAGCTGGTCTTGTTGCTTTGGTTCGTCACGACGATCTAGCACCAACGAGCTCGGGTCCTCGCCTTTGGATCTTGGTTCGGGTTGTGTGTGTTTTGGAGTGTGTAGAGATTAGGATGGATAAATGGATGGAATGGAAAGGATTGGGGTTTGAGGGGGTATTTATACTCCCTTAAGCCCATGGACCGAAGGCCCATATTTCCTTTTGGTCCATATCTAATCCCATCTAATTATCCTACTAAGTCTTCATATTTTGCTATTATTATTATCGTTCCACTAACTCGTTTATTTCACCAGACAAAATAATATAATAAATATTACTTTAGAAATTTCGGGATGTTACAACTAGTAACAAACAATCTGAATTGGTTCGGGTATCGGCAGTTGCAAAGGTACGTGACATGTACCAAATTAGTACAAGTACCAAATTGATCGTCGATTTAATGATAAGATAGTATTAAAGAGCCCTAATTTGGTCGTCGACTTTAAGTTATTTGTTTGTGGGTTCGAGTCTTGGATGTTATATTATTTAATATTAAAGAAACACTTGGTACTTGTTCAATAATAACATGGTTGAAGAATTTATTTGATGCATTAAATATGAAGAATCACAATTAAACCCCTATATGTTCCAAACATGTACAAAATACCAAATGTACACGTACCCTGTACCCGATTCTACCTGTACCAAAATTCAACAAATATGAGTACCAATACACGTACCGAAAAGGCTAAATCGATACGAGTACAGGTACGAGTGCGGGTATTTGATACAAAATGATCATCCCTACACCAGATCATCTTGGCAAATATACGTTTTTTTATTTTTTTTTAGGAAAATAACCTGATTTAACCTGAACAAAATGTTACAGGTAAGACTTGAATCCACGACTTCTAGAAAAATCATGAGACTACTATTAGACTGGTTTGTCTTTGATAAAAAGAATGTCATTTTCTTTTTTAAACGACTAACAAAGAAAGTATATTAATGACTAGCAAGGAGCTAGAAAAGATACAAGCACCAAACAACAAGAGAGTCAACCACTAGAACGAACACCCAAATTCAAAAATTACACTTTAAAACGACACCAATCTTCCAAGTTAGACTCCCCATCCTTCCTCTATTTTTAACCCAAAGAAAGCCCAAGACTTTTATTTCTTGAACTAAACCCGAAAGTTAAATTGGCACCCTACTTTGAACAAGATCATTCCTCTTCTTACACAAACACCACGTCGCAATCAAATAAACCACTTGAAGAATGTTTGCTTTGCTACTAGATAACCTCGAATCTTTATGAACCTCCAACAAATCCCAAAAATTAAACAAGAAAAACTCGGGCATTTTGCACCATTGTGATATCACACACCATAAAGATTGGGCTAAACCGCAAGAAATAAAAATATGCTCTACCGACTCTTCGAATTCACCACATATCGGGCATAGATTTGAGCATACCGGTATATTCTTTTTCGCCAATGCAACAAGAGTTGGAAGTCGATCAAGAACCACCCACCACCCCACAAAACTAACCTTCATAGGAACCAAATGATTCCAATCGAACACGAACTCCGGCTCAATATAGGCGTTCGCGGCAATCTTTACTTTAATATCACGGACCGAAAAACCACCTGCTTCATCACCCAACCAAAACACCTTATCATCCCATGGTCTCATTCTAATATCTTAACATAATTGAAGAAGACCACCTAATTCCTCAATCTCAGCCACCCATGCTATCTCACGAGACCACTCCCATTTCCCACAAATCCACTCATCAAGCATAAATACCGATGAGCCACAAAACAATTCTTTGATTTTTCAATAGAAAATAATTTTGGGAATTGAACTCACAGGGGAGCCAGCATAAGCCACTAATCCAACCAAAACCATATTTCTTCCATCTTTAATATCATTCCAGAAGCCATTCCTCAAATCAATTCCCAACTCGGACAAGACCAAGTCAATCTTAACTACGCAGTTCCAAGGACATGGGCTCGAAAGCTTGGTTGGAATGGCGGACCATGATCTCGACGAATGGTGAATGGCCCAGATCACCTTCCACCACAACCTACCTTTTAATTTCATTTTTAAACCGCCACCATCATTTCTGTAGCAACGACACATGAACATCTCGTAATCGATTAAGACCAAGACCGTCGTATTCGATAGGAGCCGTAATCAGGCCCGGCCCAACGGAAGGGCAGGGAGGGCTCAATCCCCAGGCCCACTCCCCTTTAAGGGCCCATGGACTTTTAATTTTTTTTTTTGTACATATATTCTAGACTAAGCCCAATGAAGTTAAAACAAACCCACAGGGTTTTGTTCCAACGTAGCAGGCCAGCAGCTAGTCAAGGACCATTGACATTCCAAAATATACGACATCGCCATCAGATTTTCGATTTCCGATGTCCGACGACATTCTGGCAAGCGACGACCAGCTTGATTTAACTTTGTTTTAACATTCTGGTGGTGGTATGGTAACTGTAGAGTGTAGGTAATGATTCAATTTATGATTTTGAAGCTGGATACGGGCCGGGTTTGTTCAGGGCTCCAGGTAGGTTAGAGTAGACGGTGTAAACGAGTGGTTCAGATTCGTTTGATAAGATGGATCGGGCGTGTGAGAGGATGAATTCGTGAATGAAGGTTTCGAATTCCGGTGACGGAGATGACGCCATGGTGACGACCAGCTTGATTTAGTTTTGTTCCAACATTCCGGCAGGTTATTAACTTCTATACTTCGTAACTTATTAGTCTTGTTTTAATTTTGTTTCGTATATCAATTTTCAAATAAGCTATTTGTTAATTGTTATATGTTCACGTCAATTGTTAACAATTAGTTAGTTAACACACTTAAGAATTATTAAGTTAACCCTTAATCTCTAATTTATGTTTTAATCATTTAATGTTAATGAAGAGGTATGCACCCGCCTCAACACCGAGCGAGGCGGGTCAACCCACAAGATATAGACAAGAGGTTTGAAATCAAGACATTATGAAGGCACAATGCCAAAACCTATGCGCATGGCGCATATCACATATGCTCACGCATATCACATATGCTCATGCATCACATGCTCAGGCATCATATGCCCAGGCACCACAGATGCTCAGGCATCACATATGCTCACGCATCACATATGCTCACGCATATCACATATGCGCGTGGCGCATCAGCGCGTGGCGCATATCACATGCTCGTGCATATCACATCTGCCCATGAAACATCTGCGCGTGAGAATAAAGAGAAGACCTCGCGCATCCTCAGGATTGGCGCATATCACACATGCACATAATCAACCTCGTCCTTATCCAAATCAGGATTAGGGCAACCTTGATTGTGCACGTCAGACAACCTTCCAGAAGGTATCTTTTTAAGGAATAAGAATATGCTGATGTTGACAGCTGCCAATGAAAGGTGGACAACTCAGCATAAACCATGTGCTACCACGTGATTATAACCAATGAAAAAGCACCAGGTGTCCCCAAGGACACGTGACGCAAAGCAATTGGAGGAGGCCAGCAAGGCCCTGATTAGGTCTGAGCCCAATCATTGGAAACCCTAGCACTATAAATACCACATCAACTCCACAAGGAAAGATCATCCAATATCATCCAATTACACATAATTACAGAGTATTCAGCTATTAAGCAATACATTCCATTTCCTTACTCTCATATCATTATCTTCTCCTACAAATACTTATTCTCACACCGGAGGGTTACCCCAAAGAGGACCCCTCTGTCCCTTTCTGAGGGGTAAGTTTACGGTGCTGTTCATTTTGTAGGTGGAAGAGTCCAGATCCAAGAGAACCATCGGTGAAATAGCGTAATCACACCCGAGGAAAGTAGATCGTTCACCAGTGAGTCGATCCACGTTCCTTCATTGGCGCCATCCACTGTTACAACGGCAACAAGATCTCATCAGATCTATAAAAAGAAAAAAAACCAATTTTCACCATGGTTTCTGGCGTTCGTAACGTTGATCAAGTTCTGGAGGATATTGAACGTGAGGATGTTAATGGGGGACAACAGTTTCTGAGGGTGCCGCGTGATTCTACGCGCACCACCAGTAACCGTCCCTTCATCACAACTCCTCATGACCAGACTGAAACTCCTCCAGACGATCTTACGTTACAAAATCTTGCCGGCGCGAAACAAAAAGGACCAATGGGTCCAGAAGATGAAACCAATGACCCCAAAGAATGGCTCATAAACGAGCAACGACGTCTAATGGACAAGTACAATGAGATGGTCAAACACAAAAAGACAGCCGACTTAACACAAAGGCTAGCGTTTGACAAGCAAAACGTCCATGGAACAAAAAGGGCGCGCGCGCCGGAAGATGGTCATTCCGTTCACACTGCACACACTGAGTTTAGTGATGAAGAAGTGCACAGCATGAGGAAGACGCGAGATACTCATGCAGGAGGCTCACAGCCCCGCGCGCACGTGAACATGGCGCCTGGAGCCAAAGCCGATCTGGATCTGCACATACCGTACAGCCCACCAGTTAGAGGGCAAGTGGACGTAACCACACCGTACAGACCAGCCATCTTGGTGAAACATTCAAAGTTCACTGAACGCATCGCGAAGGCCCCCATTCAGCACAAAACCAAGATGCCAAGTGGTTTGGGCAAATATTACGGCACAACAGATCCAGACGATTTCTTACAAGGTTTTTACAACACTGGAAACCTAGAAAGCTGGACGATGCCAACATGGTGTCACATGTTTGCTCGCTGCCTAACGGGCGCGGCGCGTGTCTGGTTCGAGAGCTTGCCGACCGGGCAGATCGATGGGTTCGAGGAACTATTGGAAAAGTTCCAAGCCCACTTCGTACAGCAGCGCAGACACACGCGCGACCCTGATGACATCATGCACTGCGTGCGCAAGAATGATGAAACGATTGAAGACTACATAACTTGTTTCAATCAGGAGTCTCTGGCAATCGGAGGTATTACTGAGCAACTCTTGTGCGTGGCCTTTATACAAGGCGCGCGTAGTGATCAACTCCGCCGAGCTCTCGTAAGTAGAGATGGCATGCCAACCACTTGGGCCAAACTAATGGAAGCATCGCAAGTCTTCGCGAGAAATGAAAAACAAATTGCCCAAGATAGGGCAAGAGAAAGAGCGCATCAAGCTGAGACACCGCGCAGTAACGAACGAAGGGGCAAACAGAACTATGTATGGTCCAGGTTGCAACCAACCAGTTTTTCTTCCGCAGAAAAGCAGGCGCAACCAAGCTCACCCCAGCCCCAAAAAGACGTTCGTAATCGCGGGGAGGGTGACAAGAGGGAAGGCGGCAGAGATCCTAACAGACCTCTGCCAAGAATATGGACTCCCCTCACTAAAACGCCTTCACAGGTGTTAAGCACTGAGAATGTCCAATTCAAAAGCCCCAAGCCACTACACTACAAGGGACCATCAGACAGTGGCAAGTACTGTGAATTTCACAAATCCACAGTGCACAACACTGATGCATGCCACCACTTGAAGGATGCAATTGAAAAAGATGTGAAATCAGGCAAGCTGGCTCACCTGGTAAAAAACTCAAGACCAGAAAATGAACAATCAGGAGCCTCAGCCAGCAAAAAGTACAAAAGAATCTGTGTAGCCGAGGGAGGAAGGCAAGGGCAAATATCAAGAAAGAGAAGCGCGCAAATCCAAGGAGATTGGCGCGAGCAACAAGTCATCTTCCCAAGAATCAGGGGAGGCCCTTCCATCAGCAGTCCTCTGGTCATCACTACACACATTGCTCATTATGAAGTGTCGAAAGTCCTGGTGGACACTGGCAGCGAACCAGACATCATGTATGAGCAATGTTTCAGGAAACTGGATCCGGCAGACCAAGCAAGGCTTGAAATTGTGAATGCACCAATCTCTGGTGTTTCGAATGAAATCATTCATCCCCTAGGTTAAATACAATTTGAACTAACCATGGGGGATGAGAAACATAAGAGAGCCGAAGTTGTTAACTTCTTGGTCTTGCCCACCACTTCTTGCCACAATATGATCTTGGGTAGGGGAACGATTGCCCAATTCAACGCCATACCGTCGCCAGCGCACGGCGCGTTGGGGTTCCCAACACCAACAGGTGTAACTTTTGTATACAGAGATCATTTGTGTGCAGTGACAAGTACTCCGCGGGAAGGGAGAATGAAACTTCCAATGGCAGACAACGCGCCAGAGGAATGGATTCTCAACCCGAAATTCCCGGAGCAGAAAATCACAATTGGCGCAATGATATCAGACGACACGAGGTTGAGAATGAAAAGATTGCTCACAGCATATATGTCGGTTTTCGCGTGGCAACACTCTGACATGACTGGGGTTCCGCGAGACCTGGCACAACATTCTCTCAACACGTTCAAGTCTGTAGAGCCAATTGCTCAAAAGAAGAGAGTCATGGGGGATGAGAAAGCGAGGGCCATGAATGAGCAGGTTGAGGATCTACTGCGCGCAAACATCATCCGCCCGATACGATACCAGACGTGGGTAGCCAATCCTGTGATGGTAAAGAAAAGTAACGGGTCGTGGAGGATGTGCATTGACTTCAAGGACCTCAACAAAGCGTGCCCAAAAGATTGTTACCCCCTCCCAAACATCGACGCAAAGGTGGACTCCGTGGCGCCATTCAAGCTCAAGTGTTTCCTGGATGCCTACAAGGGCTATCACCAGATTCAAATGGCACCACAAGACGAGGACAAGACTGCCTTCAGAACCGACAAGGGTGTTTTTTGTTACACAAAAATGCCCTTTGGTTTGAAGAATGCGGGCGCAACCTACCAAAGACTTATGGATGCCGTTTTCAGCGAGCAAATTGGAAGAAACCTAGAAGTCTATGTGGATGATTTGGTGATCAAGAGCAGGGAGGAGAAACAAATGCTCAAAGACATCGAGGAAACCCTTGGGCGCCTAAAGGAAGTTAACATGAAGCTCAATCCGAGCAAATGCACTTTCGGCGTACAAGAGGGAAAATTTCTAGGTGTAATGGTCACCAAGGATGGTTTTAAGGTGAACCCAGAAAAGGTGGAGGCCATCCTTGACATGCCCTCGCCATCCACCATGAAAGAAGTCCAGAAGCTGAATGGTAGATTGGTTTCAATCAACAGGTTCCTAGCGAACCATGCAAGCAAATCTACCCCATTTGTCAACACATTGAGGAATTGCTTAAAGAAAAGCCAATTCAAATGGACTCCTGAGGCCGAGCAAGCTTTCAGTGAGATAAAAGAATGTTTGATAAATCTGCCCGCGCTCACAGCTCCACTTCCTGGAGAAACTTTGACATTGTACCTATCAGCAGGAGAGCGCGCCATCGGCGCAGTATTGTTGGTGGATCGCAAGGGAATCCAAACGCCAATATACTATGTGAGTCGGGTGCTGACAGATCCTGAGACGCGCTACTCCATCATGGAAAAGTTAGTTTTGTCACTAACACACGCGTCGCGCAAGCTTCATAGATATTTCAATGGTCATCCCATTGAAGTTCTGACTGGTTACAACATCCAGCAAGTCTTGCGGCGTCCCGCGCTCTCAGGAAGGCTGACAAAGTGGGCGCTGGAATTAGGTGAGCACACGATCGCCTATAAGCCCCGTCCAGCAATAAAGGGACAAGTCTTGGCTGATTTCATTGCAGAAATCCCCGAAGGAAAAATTGAAGAGGCTAAGCGCGAGGTAGACCCTCCGCGAGCCAATGATGAAGAAAATGTTTGGAGATTGTTCACAGACGGAGCTTCAAACAACGAAGGATCCGGCGCAGGCCTCAAGCTGGTGGATCCAGAGAGTCAGGAATATACTTACGCCATCAGGTTGGACTTCAAGAGTACCAACAATGAAGCTGAGTATGAAGCCCTGCTGGCTGGCCTGCGCATCGCGCACAAATTCGGAGTTAAAAAGCTAGAGGCCCATGTTGATTCATACTTGGTAGCAGCACAGGTCAATGGCCTTTATGATGCCAAGGAGAACACCATGCCTCTGTATCTAGAGCAGGCGAAAAAGCTCATCGAGCAATTTGACTGCTTCAGAATCATTCATATTCCGCGCAGTGAAAACAAATCTGCCGACGCGCTGAGCAAGATGGCATCAACCAGCTTCGATCACTTTGGCAAAGATGTCAGAGTAGAAGTAATGAGCAACCCGTCGGTGGGAGCGAAGTCTGTCCTTGTAACTCATACAACCCCTTCATCATGGATAACTCCAATAATGGAATTCTTGAAGGAGGGAAAAGTACCAGACGATCGCGCACAGGCGAGGAAGATAAGACACAAGTCGCAGAACTATGAACTGCTTGATGGTGAATTGTATCGACGCTCTTATCTTGGACCGCTCATGAAATGCCTAGATGCTGAGGAAGCAAGCTATGTGATCAGAGAGATACACGAAGGAATCTGTGGAATACATGCTGGCCCGCGCATGGTGGTTGCCAAGGCAATGAGCGCAGGTTACTATTGGCCAGGCATGTACTTGGACGCTTTAAAAGAGATCCAAAAATGCAAAGCATGTCAGAGCTATGCGCCAAACACCATGCGGCCAAAGAACAACTTGATTCCGGTGACCTCCGCATGGCCTTTTCACAAATGGGCAATCGATATTGTGGGTCCCCTACCGCAAGCGCAAGGGCGAGTAAAATTTTTGGTAGTGGCAGTAGACTATTTTACAAAATGGGTTGAAGCCAAGCCACTAGCAAAAATCACAGCCGAAGCGATGACGCAGTTTATCTGGAGCCACATCATATGCCGTTTTGGCTTGCCCATGGAAATTGTGAGCGATAATGGCAAACAATTCACTGACAGGAAGATATCAAACTGGCTCAAGGAATTGCGCATCAACCAAATCTTCACTTCGGTATACCACCCTCAGGGGAATGGCCAAGTGGAGCGCGCGAATCAAAGCTTGTTAAATGGGCTGAAGAAAAGGTTGGAGGGAGAATCTCATTCTTGGGTCGAAGAGCTACCTAATGTCCTCTGGGCACACAGGACATTAAGCAAAACCAGCAATGGTGAATCCCCGTTCAGCCTAACCTATGGAACGGAGGCAATGATTCCAGCAGAAATTGGATGCCCATCCCATAGAGTGCTCATGATGGGCAAGATTGATAACGAGCGCGAAAGAAGGTTGGATCTCAACTTACTTGAAGGGCGCAGAGAGGCGGCTATCATCAGTGAAGCCAAATACAAGAAAAAACTGGAAAAATATTACAACCAGCGGGTGAAAGAATGCCACTTCAAGAAAAATGATTTTGTCCTTAGAAACAATGAAGCTAGCCGCGCGATACCCCCCGGAAAAATGTCCCCCAATTGGGAGGGACCTTATCAAGTCTCGGAAGAATTGGGAAAAGGCGCATACGCTTTAAAAGATTTGAATGGAAAGAAGATCCCGCGCGCATGGAACGCGGCACAGCTTAGAAAATGTTTCATGTAAAAAATGTCAAGTTTGTAATCAAGGCTTTTTAAGCCATTATGAATAATGATACGCGCTATCTTCTCTTAATGTGGATTCTATTACCTTTTGCATACATGTTTCACACTTCCCTTTATTAATTTTGAGCAATATGACAACATTGTATTGACATCAAAACGAAATAAAACGAAGTAAAACATACATGCGCGAGCTTCAAGCTCAAACGCGTTAACGAGTCTTAACTCTAAAACGTCAGGGCCTTAGCCCAATTCTATTACCTTTTGCATACATGTTTCACACTTCCCTTTATTAATTTTGAGCAATATCACAACATTGTATTGACATCAAAACGAAATAAAACGAAGTAAAACATACATGCGCGAGCTTCAAGCTCAAAAGCGTTAACGAGTCTTAACTCTAAAACGTCAGGGCCTTAGCCCAATAATGTGAGCCTTAGCTCAAATCACTCACAACATCCATCCTACATACTGCGCAGCCTGACCATAAAAATACCTAAACACAACTAAGGCAAAACAAATGCCAAAACATAGTTGTTAAGGTCTCAGGTCGAGGTCGCGCATGCAATTGTAATGGATATCTGAGCAACACATATTGATACGTAAAGGCTAAAAAACTCATAATTCCATATAATAAATGCGCGATAACGTCGCGCAAAAGAGGAATAATGAAAACGCCAAGGCACGTGTCAACATAATCAAGATATGGCAAAATCACTTACAATATGACAAGGATTAAGTATAATAATTTCCTTACAACCTTGTTCTTATTTCAACGTGCTAGCATATCTTATATTCAACAAGCAAACATGCAATATAAAGAGATGGATGGGGAATGCGCAAGATGCGAAGAAGGGAAAAACAAAATTTCATTCCAAAGCATTGAAATTTACAAGTTTACAAGATGATGAGATACAAACTACAAATAAAAATAAAAAACATGAAGGGCTTCTCAAGTCTCCACGTTGACGTCAGCCTCTTCATAGTCCTCATCACCGCCCTCAGCACCTGGCGCAGCCCGCTCCTCATCATCTCCAAACTGACCATAGTCAAGTTCTTCGTCCTGAATGGATTCTTCTATTACAATAGTGTCAGGAGCGGATCCTTTGGCCACGCCAGAGCCGTTGGCAGGGGCAGCATGCCCCGCGCCATCATCGTCGCCACCAGCCCCCTCGCACTCGTCAAGTAATTTCTTTAGCGCGCCGAGATCGGGCTGGTCAGCAAGCGCGGATATCTGCAAATCATAAGGAAAAATATGAGTACAAAAAGACTTGGAAAATAAGTCAAGGTAATCTCATTAAGGTTAAAATACCTGCGCAAGGATGGGGATGGGAGTATTCAAATACTTCTCCCCCATCGCGGCCATGTCCGCGCAGGCAACGTCGCTCTGATAAGGGTACTCGGATGGGTTCTTCTTCAACATGCCATATTCATAGCCATCCGTAAACCCTTCAGCTCGACCCACCAAGCGCGCGGCAGCGTTGCAATCCATCACAAGGGCCTGAAACTCGTCTGAGTATTTCATTGCGTAAGCGCAACGAGTCATGCCCTGTGAGATTAGCCATTGGCGATCCTGCGCGAGGGAAGCAACAGACGTCTCGAGAGCAGGAATCTGAGAGTTTAACAACTCAACAGTTTCCTTAGTCTGTTTCAGCTCCTCTTTGTCGGACGCTGCTGCCGCCAGGACTTCTTCTTTTTCCGCTCGCGCAAGATCGAATGCTTCCTGGCTAGACGCTGCCGTCGCCAGGGCTTCAACTTTTTCGGCCTGCGCGGCCGCCAGCTCCTTCTTTAGGCGGGCAACCTCACTCTCCAGTGATGATTTGTCAGTTATAGACTGGACAAGAGCTTGGTCACGCGCCTCCGCGTCCAGCTCCAAGTCGAGAACTCTACGCGCGTACTTGGCAGCGTCCGCCTCGGCCGCCTGCAGCTTCTCCCGCGCAGCTTGTAGCTCATGCCCGCGCTTCACGAAAGCGGGGTTGGCACTTGCCCTGTTCTCACTGAGCTCTGCTTGGAGCTTCTCAGCTCTCTCTCGAGCATCAGAAAGATGCCAAGCAGATACTTTAGCCTCTTGCTTGGCTTCCGCAAGAGCATCACGTACCTTTACGTAATCATAGCGAAGCTCTTGGGAGGCAGCAAAGAAAGCCGACCCAGCAAACAGATGATCTTTGAGCAAGTCATCGCGAGCGCGGGCCTCCTGAAACCTCCTTTCAGCTGGAGGCACAGAATGAGCCCAGAAGTCCTCACACACACCCATGGACTGAAATGAGCTGTCCTCAGTAATGTTCCATCTCGGGCGGTAAATGTGATCGGCTTCCTGCAAACACAAAAAAAAAAAAAAATTATCTAACTCATCAAAACACTAAGATGGAAGTCCGCGCAGCGGAGCAAAAACGAACCTATACCTGCGGGGATGAAGCAGAAAAGTCAGCGCCAGGCCCACGAGAAGACTCCGCCACAAAACCTCGTGGCGCTACAGGGCTGGCGCGCCCACTGTCGGGGCCTTCAGCTTCAAACTCCTCATCCTCCTCTGAAACATGCCTTTTCTCCTGCGACCTAGAACCAAAATCAGTCTCGCGAGGAGGGCTGTGCGCAGGAGGAGGTGAGGGAGGTCTCGACGCCGCCAGGTCGGCGCGTAAAACGGCCTCCTGCTCCTTTGTAATCCCGATAAGGGGAGATTCAGCGCTTGCAGGAGCAGGAGCAGAACCAACGGCGCTGGCACCGGCGCCAGGAGTGCCGCTAGCAGCTTGCACGCCAGCAATGACTCCTGTGAAAAAATCAACAAAAAGAAATGGTTCATGACTTGATCTAAAAGAAAGTCAGAAAATAAAAGCGCAATACGTACCTTGGCGCAACTCCGTTCGCGAGGCAAACATCGCCATGAAGTCCATTCTACCCTTTTTCGAGGGTAAAACAGGGGACTTCGAAGCGACCTCCGGCGCAGCCTCGGCATCTTGTTGCGCTTGAGGTTGATCCACCAAGGTCGCCGGCTCTACAAACATTTGAGTGAGCAAAGATTCATTAGTAATTCTATCAGAATCGCGCTCATAGAACCATGAAAGATAAGCAAAGGATAAGCAAAGTATACCTGTCGAAGGCGCAACGCCGCTTCCCTTTTCCACCGCGCGAAGGGAGGAGGTAGTAGCACCATACCTCGTGTGGACAGGAGGTCTGCCCACTTTTTGAGGCAGCGAAGATAAGGAAAACTTGGGAGGAAATTCCTGGGTTTTCTCAAATCCCCCCGCCTGAGTAGGAGGATCCTGAGCAACAGGGGCAACATCTTTCTTTTGTTTCTTACTGGCCCCTGCGCCAGTTTTCCCCTTAGCTTTACGCTTTAGTTGGGGCGCCTCCTCCTCCTCCTCTTTCGCGAGCTCCAGCTCGTAGTTTTCAAGCGCATCTACAATACGTGCAAAAGAAGTGTTAGACAAATTTGGTATTATAAAGGCAAATGCATAAGTACAAAGGCTTACCAGGCGCATCGCTGTCAAAGAGAAATCCCAGATCAACAGGGATGAACATGTCATCAAAGCGATCGGGGAAGCCAACCTCCCCAGCGCCCAGCGCGACGGAGCCACCCTCCATATGCTCATCATAGGCGGCGTGGACATAATCCTTGCTGACTGCACAAAACAAGTCAAATGATATCAGCAAAACGAATTATATTCGCGCAGAAGTAAGGCATTGAATTAACTTACACAAGCCGTCAACTTGGATAACGGGCTCAGTCGCGCTGTCGGCCCACATCCTGCTCATACCAACCCCCACCAGCGCCTCCTCACAAATGTTCTTGGCGAGGGATGGTTCGACAGTCAACTTTTTCACCCAGGCGCCAGTTGGGTTCTTGAAGACACCCACATCCGCAGGCGCAGAAGATATCGCGCGCATGGTCATGCGGATGGGGATCACACCAGCCTTAATGTAAAAAAATCTCTCAGACCAGTCATGAAGGCTCTTGAATGAAACAGTGCAGCACTTGACCTTCTGACTGCGAGGAATAAACGAGAACCAAGAATCTTGGATCTTGGGCTTATAAAAAAACTGAAAGCGCCGAGGGGTGGGCTCCTCGCGCTGAGATTTGCACATGAACTCAAAATGAGTCATGCGCACAAGTCCAAACGGATGGACTTGGGATATATGAATCCCATAAAACCTAAGCACCGCACCCACAAACCTTGTCATCGGGAGACGAAGGTTGCAGTGGGTGAAAAAATGGCAGTAAAGGGATATATAGCCGGTAGGCGGGTCCGCCGCCGTTTGCCCGGCCCCAGGCAACATGCAGCCAAACTCAGGGATAAAACCCTGAGAGGCGACAAGGCTGTCAAAATCGGCCTGCCTCAGTTTGCAGGGGATCTCATCCCACTTCTTCACTGCCTTGGTCCTCCCGACCTCCTCCGATGAGGCCTCAGCAGCCCTCTTCCCCTTGCCGGTCTTCGTCAACGTAGACATCACTAACGATTTCACACGGCGATGGGTAGGGGAGATTGTGTTGTCTGAACTATCAGACATACAACTGTAAAATCGAACAAGGGATGCTTCTAAATAACAGAGATCTGGAAGCAGAAGACACGTAATCGGAATAGAATGAAAGAAAGAAAAGAGCTCTGAATAATAAACAACAAGATGAAGGATAAAAAACTCTAAGGGCTGGCTTTTATAGGCCCAGGAGAGAGAAAAATTGGTGCTGATCGGACTTCACGCGCCCCCACTCGCAGGTGTAAGCCAACGCGAGCGCGACACGTGTCCCTGACACTGTGTGAGGGGACACGAAAAGAAACGATACAGCTGCTGCCAGAGTTCACGCGCCACCACTCGCAGGAACGGACCAACGCGAGCGCGACACGTGTCCCTGACACTGTGTGAGGGGACACGAAAGGCAACTGTAGCACCTCGAGCACACGAAAGGTCTGACACGTCTCCATCACTGACGCATGTCAGCAACAACCAACCACGTACAGGGACGATTCGTTTTCAACCAAAAGGATAGAATTTCGCGCAACGATGAATAATAAGAAGAAAAAGACAAACCTCTACTAAAAGAGCAAACTATTAAGTCTAATATCTATCTTACCTCGCTCGCGCGAGACAAGACACACATTAGACTGGGGGGGCTTGAAGAGGTATGCACCCGCCTCAACACCGAGCGAGGCGGGTCAACCCACAAGATATAGACAAGAGGTTTGAAATCAAGACATTATGAAGGCACAAAGCCAAAACCTATGCGCATGGCGCATATCACATATGCTCACGCATATCACATATGCTCATGCATCACATGCTCAGGCATCATATGCCCAGGCACCACAGATGCTCAGGCATCACATATGCTCACGCATCACATATGCTCAAGCATATCACATATGCGCGTGGCGCATCAGCGCGTGGCGCATATCACATGCTCGTGCATATCACATCTGCGCATGAAACATCTGCGCGTGAGAATAAAGAGAAGACCTCGCGCATCCTCAGGATTGGCGCATATCACACATGCACATAATCAACCTCGTCCTTATCCAAGTCAGGATTAGGGCAACCTTGATTGTGCACGTCAGACAACCTTCCAGAAGGTATCTTTTTAAGGAATAAGAATATGCTGATGTTGACAGCTGCCAATGAAAGGTGGACAACTCAGCATAAACCATGTGCTATCACGTGATTATAACCAATGAAAAAGCACCAGGTGTCCCCAAGGACACGTGGCGCAAAGCAATTGGAGGAGGCCAACAAGGCCCTGATTAGGTCTGAGCCCAATCATTGGAAACCCTAGCACTATAAATACCACATCAACTCCACAAGGAAAGATCATCCAATATCATCCAATTACACACAATTACAGAGTATTCAGCTATTAAGCAATACATTCCATTTCCTTACTCTCATATCATTATCTTCTCCTACAAATACTTATTCTCACACCGGAGGGTTACCCCAAAGAGGACCCCTCTGTCCCTTTCTGAGGGGTAAGTTTACGGTGCTGTTCATTTTGTAGGTGGAAGAGTCCAGATCCAAGAGAACCATCGGTGAAATAGCGTAATCACACCCGAGGAAAGTAGATCGTTCACCAGTGAGTCGATCCACGTTCCTTCAGTTAAATAAATTTATATTTGTTATTTTGTTAATGTTAGCTTTATTATTTGTCAATTAGTTGTGTTAACGTTCGTTTTTCTTATAGTATGCCTTCTAAGTCTAAACACTTATTCGACAGTCAGAAACCTGAAAAGAGAAAAATAAAAGACAAGTTAAGAAAGACACAAATAAAAAAGAATGCTAAGATACATACGTTTTAGTGGATCATTTTGCTAAAAAAATTGTATTGTTTTTATTATTATTATTATTATTATTATTATTATTATTATTATCATTATCACATTTGTCTAAATTATATAAGAGTTTTTAAGTTTGTATTATAGGGCCTTTTGTTTTTCATGTCTCAGGCCTTGGTTTTCCTTTGTATTATCAGAGACGGCCCTGGCCGTAATCTTATCCCACGCCACCTAGTTCATTTTCTTTTTTTTATCCGCCTCCCCAAAAAATAAACGTCTTAGCCTCTCAAGTTTATCCATGACTCCTTCTGGGACCTTAAACAGCGAGAAATAATAGTTTGGCAAAGAATTAAGAACCGACTTAATTACCATAACGTGACCTCCAAACTATAGTTGTTCTTATTTAGAAGAATTTATAAATATATATTAATTTTTTATATTTATACAAAGGTTTCCATATCAAATAAGATTTTTCTATTGAAGTGTGAATATGATGCAGGAGCATTCGGTCCATTAAGTTGGCCCGGCCCAGCTGCTTATTTTTATTTATAAATATGGTTGTTAGGTCTTTAGTTTAGTTAGTTGATTATTTTGAATAAAGATTGTAAGCTTTTAAGCTTGTTCACCGAATAATTCGGTTTGAATCGTTTGAATAAAATCAATGTGTTCTTGAGCCATTTGATTGCTAGTCGAAACTGCATCAGTTGGTATCAGAGCTTTTGGTTCTCAAATGGCTCGACATGGAGATGAATATTTTCTTGCTCGTAGATTCGCCGACAGAGGCAACGAAAGGAGAGATTTCTATTCATGTGCTCGTGGAGAAGATCAATATCCTACTCGCAGAGTCGCCGACCGAGGCAGCGGTGGAGTTTATTCCAACCCACGGGATCTTAAGAAGATCAAACGACTCCGACAACGAGTCCGCGATCTTGAAGAGATCGAACGGCTCCGAAAACGAGTTCGCGATCTCGAATTACAACGGGAGATGCGCAAGACGGAAACCGAGTCGAGCACCGTCGTCTGGGACGAAGGTGGCGACGGAGAGCAGCAGCCGTTCAGCCGTCACCCACCCCGGTTCTATGAGCCGACTTATCCCTTGGGCGAGTCGCGAGATGAGCCTAAGGTCCATGAAGATAATTTTAACTATGATTCTCCACCCTTATATGATGTATATGGGGATGAAGAGTGGTACTCTTGGACACTTGGTGATGAGGAAGATGGAAGTGTTAAGGTGCTCAATGGTGGTGATATGGTTGCCAAGGATGGTCCAGAACTTTTCTTGGATGATCCAAAAATTTTAAATGTAAATTTGGAATGTTTGAATTATACAGATCACGTTATGGTATATTCTTCAAATTTGAAATTAGAAAATATGGAAAACTTTAGATTTTCCGATATTGAAGATATGTGTGAAGATCCACTAATCTCGGAAAGTCAAGTGGAGTTGTCCAATAGAAAAATTGATGATGAGGCAGACTTGCCATCTCATTTTAATTGGAAAACTCGAAAGAAAGAGGCTATTAATATTGGCAAAGATAATACTGGAATTTTTGATAAAAATGACTTAATTGGCAATTGTGATCTTGAGTTGCTTGGTGGAAACACACGTGGACATCAAGTAATTGATGTTGGTAGTTTATTTAAATATGGTGATATAAATTGTGCCCAACAACTCAAGACAGATGGTGATAAAATTAGTGGGCACTGGAATAGTATGGGTAAAATCCCAAATGTAGATGGTTTAAACAAGAATGGTGGCTCCCATGGATTAGCGAATGATGCTCCTAGGTTTAAGTCCTATACGAGCAAAGCCTTGGGAGATCACTAGAAAAAGTAAACGGTATTGGTCTCGTCCCACTTATTTATCATGCACAAACTGTGCCACCCAAGACACAAGTTTCATTTGAAAATTTGGTGAATGGTTATGGTTTGAAGTATGGAGAAACCCGATTGTTATGTGTTTCGTCTCATGTTGTTAAATTGGATAGATCAAGTGGCGGTGGAGATGTTCTCGAGACTCGGGGACGGATTTTCGAAGATGAGGAGAAGGAGGTGAAGAGACCCGACAACCCAATAGACCCAGGTGGTACGAACTTAGATCCGGGTGAGACGACCCGTAAAGTTGAATGGTTTGAGTGGGTCATGGTGTCAATAAATAAGGAGCTGGTGATGTTCCATTTGATCCAGGGGGCTTTAGTCCAAAGACAAA
The DNA here is from genome assembly GCF_021521415.1 of Bidens hawaiensis. Taxonomy (NCBI): domain Eukaryota; kingdom Viridiplantae; phylum Streptophyta; class Magnoliopsida; order Asterales; family Asteraceae; genus Bidens; species Bidens hawaiensis. Next base: position 102,064 of record NW_027505954.1, on the reverse strand, counting down.
ACTCGAGGACGAGTTTTTTTGAAGACGGGAGTGTGATACAGAATTATCTCTTAATTAGAATTATGATTTTTAATATCTTTTATTATTTTGTGTTTATCTAGTTTCCTAGTTTATCTTCTCATTGTTTAGTATAAATAGGGTTATGATTGTTTTGTTTTGATGAGTTTTCGATTAAGTTTTATTAATATAAAGAACATTGTTCTTTGAACATTTGGTTCGTTTATTCGTCTTTGTTAATCATGAGTCTCTCAAGCCATTGATCGCTTCCGAAACTGCATCAGTTGGTATCAGAGCTTTGGTTGTTCAAATGGCTCTATGTGAAGGCAAGTGTTTTCTTGTTTGAAGAGTCGCCAATCGAGGCATCGACAAGAACATTGGTGGTTCACGTGCTCGTGGTGAAGATCGGCATCCTACTCGCAGAGTCGCCGATCGAGGCAGCGACGGAGTCTATTATGACCCACAGGATCGTAAGATGATCAAACGGCTCCCGAAATGAGTCCGAGATCTTGAAATACAACAAGAGATCAAGCGGCTCCGACAGAGGATTCGAGATCTCGAGTTAAAAGGGGAGATGTGCAAAGCGGAAACCGAGTCGAGAACCGTCGTCTGGAACGAGGGTGAAGACGGAGAGCAGCATCCGTTTGGCAGTCACCCACCTCGGTTCTTTGAACCAATATATCCAGAAAGTGTGTCTGAAGACAACCCCGCGTTTGATGAAGACGGAGTTGATTTCGATGAAGAAGAATATTCGTTTGTGCAAAACGTTCTTAGCGGGATTACCGTCCAAGAGACCGAGCCAAAGAAAGATAAAGAAGTTAACGACTGTGATACAAAGACTGATGCGCATAAATATATAACAGTTTTTTCAAATTTTAATGAAGGTCCTACGTTAGCTTTGGATGGCGAGATGGTGACTAAAGGTGACAAATCATTGGCAGGAGGGGATGAACCAACTTTGGAGTCACTAACAATAATGCCAACAATCTCGAAAGAATTAAAAGGTGTCTCGCAAGTTATGGAGTTAATGGATTTCAAATTTCAATTTGAAGATAATGTTTTAACTTTTCAACCAAAACTTTCGGAATTTAATAAGGAATTAGCTATTCAAATTGGTGACAATAATATTGTTTCCAAACCTATTGATGACTTGCCTAAAATTCATGCTTGCATAGATGCCATTCCTAATGACGTTACACTTGGAAAGGTTGAAGTATTATTTTCTAATAATGCATACATGAAAACCATGAAGCGGGAAATAGTACGTGGTATAAATTTACAATGGAGCGAGACAACCCGTGAATTTGTACTAGTTATGCGATTCGTGATGATAATAATAAACCAGAATCGGGTTGATTTTCCATTTGATCCAGGTGGCTTTGCCCGAAGACAAAACTCGAGGACGAGTTTTTTTCAAGAGCGGGAGTATGATGCAGGAGCATCCGGTCCATTAAGTTGGCCCGGCCCAACTGCTTATTTTTATTTATAAATATGGTTGTTAGGTCTTTAGTTTAGTTAGTTGATTATTTTGAATAAAGATTGTAAGCTTTTAAGCTTGTTCACCGAATCATTCGGTTTGAATCGTTTGAATGAAATCAATTTGTATTTGAGCCATTTGATTGCTAGTCGAAACTGCATCAGAATATATGAAGATTTTCGTAGTATTCCTCGACTTGTTTTTTTACTTATATACCAGGTTGATGTCCCGTAGGCTATCGTTAGAACAATAGGTCTCTAGAAAAAAGAAAGTTATTATTTAAAGAAATCTGCAAATTTATTAATTGTTTTATATTTGTATGAAGGTTTACATATCAGATAGGATTTTTCTATAGAAGTGTGAATATGTGAAGATTTTCGTATTATGTCCTCGACTTTTTTTTAAGTTACACATCCTTAAAAAAATTGGAGCATTCGATAAAAATTTCACATGCTCAAGTTTAAAGTAAAATAAAATTAAGTTTAGATTTTGCTAAATAGACGCGTGAAACTTGTTAGCATTTTTAGTAACTACAACAATAAGATTAGATTTTACAATAACATTAACATTAGGAATGAGATTGGGATAGTACCGACCGAAAATCTCAATCCCGAAAAATTGAAATATTTGGTAACGGTACATAAGTGTTTAATTTGTTACCTGTATGGTACCGGTATTTCGTGTAAAATTCGGGAAATACCGGTACCATACCGATACCGAAAACAAAAACTTGGTACTGATTCGGTACCGACGGTACGAAATCGATACCGAATTCAATACCGGTACCGAAAATGCTCATCCCTAATTAATATAGCACTTGCGATAAATATATTTATGATTTTCTTTTTAAGTTACCATGCAATAAAGTAGAGGAGCAATGGGATATTAGTGGTTTTTTCATGAGAGGTAATTGGATTAAGTCTCGTTTTATCATAATGGACTTTTGGATGGAGGATTTCCCATGAAATTGATGGCAGGTCAGGTCAGCAATATTGTCTGCGCTCGCAGTGGCGGATGCAGTGTATTACGAGGGTTAGCCTCCACTACCCCTCAACTTCTCGTCGGTAGTGTAAAAAAAATTACGTCGGTTTTTGTGTTTCGTTACACCTGGAAAAAAATAGCGTTACCTCTATGTGTTTTAAGCCCAACCAATTTAAAAATTCAACCCAACTGAAGCCCATACAAAAGTGTAAAGCCCAAACCAGTAAAACTCAGTAACACTTAAAATAATATATGTTATACTTAAAATAATATATATATATACACTTGTTGGATGATACTTTAAGCCTCACAAATGCTATATCAAAACATTTAAATAATAATAATAATAAGACTTGTTAGAAGCGTCTAAGCTGATAAGCGGGACAAACCGAGCATTGAATAATCTAAAACAAAACGGGTTTGACAAGATGTTGGCTAGAGTGACATTTTTTTTGTGAAAAAAACAAAAAGCCAAGATTAAAATGTTAGATATGACGGAAAGTTATGGTAATCAACGAAACCGAAAGAATATAATTATTACTGGACATCATTTGGGGTTGAAGTTTTTAATATCGTTCTGGATATACAAATTCAAGAACTTAAAAATAGATTTAGTGAGATCTCAACTAGTTTGATTGAGAATATGTCTGGTTTAAATCCTTGTGATTCGTTAAGTTTGACATATTAAAGATAGTGACATTTTCTAATATGTATCTGAATGACCTTAGTAATGAAGAGAAATAGTGTATTTCGGGTGATCTTATAACCTTTTATCACACTTAAAATGAAGATGATAAATTTGCAAAATTAGGTGGAATGTGTGACATTGCTCGTGTAATGGTGGAAACTGGAAAAAACACAATTTTTCCTTTGGTTTATCTTATATTGAAGCCAATATTGGTTCTACCAGATGCAATTGCAACCGTTGAAATATGGTTTTTTTTTCCTAAAATGAAGCTTATCAATGCGGATTTGCACAATCGAATGGATGATGAGTATTTGAACAATGCTTTAATTTGTGCAGTCGAAAGAGAAACTCTTGATAAAGTAAAAGAAGATAATGTAATGACTCGATTTCAAGCTATCAAAAAACTGAATGGGAGAAATATGCAGCCCCTGTGTTTAAATTTATTTATCATCGTGTTTCCATTTTTATTTAGTTTACATTGTATAAAATACGATTAAATATTTTTTTGAACGTTACCCCTAACATTTAGTTATAGATCTGCCACCGGGATCACGGATGTGAGTGACCTTTTGTCAATATGTGTATCATACCCTAATGGGCGAGCTTTGTTGGTCGTTAAAAAAACAAATATGATTTAAGGATGTGAACATTTGTTAATTGATTTTAAAATTTTCACTCATACAAAAAAAATGGTTGTATCAAAATTGAGTTAACTAAAAATTATTATATTAGTATTTATCTACATATTTATATTTTAATAAAGTAAAATAATTGTGACACGTGTTAATTTATGGTTAAACATCATAACTTTTATCCCTTCAAAATTAAAATCTTAATTGATCATAATACATGTCCATATTCACTTTCCTTTTACATATTATTTATATTATATTTATACATTTTTATAAAAATAAATATTAACATATTATTTTACTATATATTCCAATATTCTTGGTGAAATCAAAAATTAACAACAAACCATGTTTGTTAAAGATTGAAAAGAATATATAATTTCACATGTTATAATTAACATATTTTACCATGTATACTAGATTATACAGAAAAACAAAACTCGAACATGCTTTCAATTAAAAAGTAATTTTTTTAATTATTAAATTATAATTTATGCTTAAAAGTTGATCCATATTTTAAAAATCAATCTATTTATCTATTATTATTATTGTAAATTATCATATAAATTTATAAATTATAAATATATACTTTAAATCTATCAATTTATTTTTCGGTTACTTTAGTAAATATATACCAATCGCTTTCATATATAACAAAAAAAATTATCATGTTTAATTTCTTGGTATTTTTTATGAAGGATTGTTTCGGGTTTGTGGAACTTAAGCTTGGTTTTTACAGTCAAAAATTGCTAAATAGATTGTTTGGTACAAGTTAACTACATTTGGGTA
>NW_027505954.1:0-90000 GCF_021521415.1 Bidens hawaiensis | reverse complement strand
GGTATATGAACCGTGAGGTATCGGGAGGCTTAACCGGGTTGAATAGTTTACCAAGTAATTCCATAAAATACAACTTCAACTCAAAAAATAATCCAAAAATACATTAACAAACATCACACATGAACAATAATCGAGTCAAATAGGAAGTTTGTACTTAGTATATGAAATTAATCAACTACAAAAGATGTAAATAAACCAACCTTGCATTTGCAGGATACAAAATTGGTAAATTAACGAATCATCATTTGTGTTTACTCGTTTCTACTTTATCCGCTAGTTAAAAGTCATTTTTAAAAAATATGGGCCGCAAAAAAATGTAAAAAAATCTTTTGGGTCTGAAACCGGTTTGCCAGTTAAACCGATATACCAGCGGTACGATGTTCTAGCAAACCGCCCAAAAATACCGGGCACTAAATACCGGTTGTCTTACCAAAATCCGGTATAGCTGGTTCAACCGGCCGGTATATACTGGTTTTTAAAACATTGAATAGATGCACTAAATTTGTATCAAATGTTAACCTACATGCAGATTTGACAACTATGGAAAGTATGGATTGTTGTGTGGATCGGATGGGCTACCACACTTGATCGTAAGTGGAGATCAACGACATTGGGGCGAGTTCATCACCCCCGGGATTCTGTTCCTGTACATAGCTGGATGGATCGGGTGGGTTGGAAGGAGTTACTTGATTGCTATTCGTGATGAAAAGAAGCCTACACAAAAGGAGATCATCATCAATGTTCCTTTGGCTTCTCGGTTGGTGTTTAGGGGGTTCATTTGGCCTGTTGCTGCTTACCGTGAGTTCTTGAACGGTGAACTTATCAACCCGACCGTCTAATGTATCTAATATGTTTCGGTTTGTGATACTTTGTCTGGTGTTAAAGTTTAAGGGATTGTTTAAAAAATTGGAATGTACATCTTTCCTATTTGTTTGTAACATTAAATAGTAGGTTATTTAGCTTCAAATCTCAATTGGTTTTTCGTATAATTATGCGAGAATGCTTCATGGTTAACAACTTTCTCTAGTATATAACCGAGGTTATGAGCCTAGGTTCGGATCCTATTTGATCAGCCAGTTTGAAATCCGTTTTAGTATTTATAAGTCGAAACATTAAAAAAATAACTAGTTATATAATACGTTGAATCCGGTTCCAACCCGATTTAATACTCCTTCTGAACCCAGTTTGGGCCCAAAATCCACGGGTTATATCCGAATCGTTTTAAACGAAACAATTTATTTGTGACTGCCCTATTAGCTTGAACCCAAACAAATGACATCCATAGTTTCTGGTTAACCGGCTGACGTCGGTCTTGTTTTCAGAACGAGAACGGTTGCTTAGTAATGGTCTATCTTAGTTGGTGACTATTTAAGATGAAACTTTACAGATTCAAAGAGTCTTGTGTGTTATTTAGCTTGATGTCTAAATGAGACAGAGGTACCGCACATTTATAAGCCAAAAGTTTGGTTTTGTAACCACAATCTTCATAGCATGCTTACAAAACAATCAAGGAAGTGATCGAAAAGAGACCAAAGAAACTCTCCCATTTGTATCCACAACGCAAACAAGCATGAAAAACAGACCTCATGCCAGAGTGTGTTATGGCTCGCCAAAGGACCATGGTGAAATACATGGTGGCATGGCGCCAAACACACAGGTTTCCTAATACAGCATGCAACATATTCTGTTCAAAAGAATTAAAAAGTGTAAATAGTAATGATAAAAACCTGCTTCCCATAACCTTGTTCAATTAAAAACCTTCAGTTTCTTATAAGCTTTTAAACAATCTACACAACCTTTTATCTTTTAAATAATTAAGAAAAATATAAAAACCTACTTCCCATAACCTTGTTCCAATCACCCTTCAAGCCAATGGTCCAATCCAAATCTTGTCACAGGTGCTTCCGTCATCATTCGTAGTCATAGATTCATTCGCAGCAATATAGGACCGTGAATCCTTGTACAACTTCATATAGTTTACAACACCTTTTAACCCATCCATAGCTTGAGAACTCTATCCCTACCACCCGATGCTACCTTCTCACCATCCGGACTCCAATCCACAGCAAAAACCTTACCAACAAAACAAACAATCAATAATTACCTTCTAACGTGACCTTTGTTCTTGCTAACGTTTATCAAGTAAAAAAAAAGGAAAAAACCTCATCTTCGTGACCAGGAAGATCTTGTTTCAATTTCTGCGTCCGCACATCCCAAACCTAGAAACATAATTACATCATTTAAATCATAACATAGGGGGTTTTTTTTATGTAAAACAGATTTTAAAAAACATGCAAAAAAAATATGACGTTACCTTTAACGTAGAGTCCTTGCTACCACTCAGAAGAAGCCTACTGTCAGCAGACCAGCTGCACAAAACCACATCAAGTGAGAAGCTAAATAATATTAATACTAATTCTGTATAAATGCAAAAAACAGAGGAAATCAAACCTTATCTGATAAACAGGCCCCACATGGCCTCGAAAGGCAGCAACAAACTTCCCAGTAATTCCATTCCATAACTTGACAGATTTATCGAACGAAGCGCTCGCAATCCATTGCCCATCAGGTGAAAAGTAAACATGATTTACCAGCTGTAAAGAAGAAGAGATTTTTCAAAAAGGGTTTTATTGAAAGTTCTAATTAGTTATTATTGTCGATTTTCAAATATAAGTAGTGTAAAACACGAGGTTGGCTCGTTAAAAGCGCGAAACAAGCCTAGCTTAAACAAGCCCGAGCTTCACACTAGGCTCGCAAAGCCTAAACAAGCATAGTACTTGTATAAATAAAATTTTATTTTATATAACAAATACAAAATTATGATAAATGTAACTAAATAATATATATTGTGTCGTATATAAATCAAACTAAACTATAATTATACATTCATAATATATATACAAGGGAGGATTCTACACAAAAGACTTTTTTTTGTGAGAACACAAAGAACAAATAAATCAACATATTTTTAAATTTTAAAATACAAGAAAATGGTTGAAATGCAATGCTTATTCATCTCCAACAACATTTTGGTTATATACTTTTTAAAATGTTGTTGGAGATGAATAGCATAGACATTTGTATGTAAGAAGTAAAATAATTATAAAATATGAACCATTGATAGAAAAAATTAAACAATTTAATTTTATTCTCGTAATAATTAGTCTTTGTAATGAACCTCTCCCTATGTATACGCATACGGACACACACACACATGAAAGCAGTACCTGTTGATGACCGGTCATTCTGGTTTTAGGGTGCTTGCTGACAGATGGTTCCCAGAGAAACATGGTGAAATCATCACTACCTGAAACCAATCTTTCAGGCGCACCACCCTTCATTTTGTTATACCTCTCTAGAGCCGCCTGTTGTCATAACAATATAAATCTTCATCTATATATTTCTTTTGTAAAACAAAAACAGACTTTTACAAAATGACAGGTTACCTTTTTCATTTCGTCTGACGATGAATAATATTTACGTGTATGATCAAAAGCACCGGTTCTAAGAACATACTCGGTACTTAGTGCCAGAGAATTCACCCAATGTCCATGACCCTGTATTTCAACCACCAAAAATATTATATTATTACTTTCATATAACTATATTAAAGTTTATACAAGTATCAAAAAAATAATAATGCCTATAAGTTATACCTTCAGTTCACGAATCAACTTGCCTTGAGTAGTTTCCCATACTTTGATTGTACAGTCTTGAGATCTGTACCATGAATAAAAACTTTAACTAAACGTTGTTTTTGGTTGTAAATTCCATTTATTAATTTCCATTAATATGAAATTTCATAAGTTTGGAATAATATATATACCCTGTATATATGAATCCATCTCCACCCCATTTTACACAAGTTACTGCAAGAGTGTGGCCACTAAGACATATAACACTTTTCCTTAAAGCCGCATCCCATATTCTTGCATCACCGTCTTTGCTAGAGCTGACAAAGCGACGGCATGGTGCGCTGAGGTGTGCCGGTTCCCAAGATATACCGGTAATCCATTTCTTGTGACCCTGAAACATTGTAAATTTTATAAATTAGTCCCGGAAACACAAAAGGCTAATTTCGTCATAGAACATATATCGAAAGTTGATCGAATATTTTTGAATTAGTTGAAGATAGTTAAAAAAAATCTTACAGTGAGCAGACCGCCAGATGGTCTCCCGGTGAGGGGATCCCAGCATTGTAATTCTCCAGACTTGCTTCCACTAACAAGATACTTACCATCCGGTGACCATGCGATACAGAGAACCCAATTCTTGTGTCCTAAACAAATGATAAAAAATATAAAAATTAAAATGAGTTATAAATATTGCATCACAGTTTTAATACAGATATCAAAATCAAACATAAATGACAAGTTTCAAAAACGCTTTTTAATATCTATAAGCAAAGTGAACATCTTATGCTAGTACTGTAAACGAGCCAAGCTGCTCAAGAGCAACTCGAGATCAGCTAGCTAAAAGCTCGAACCGACCCGAGCTTATACGAGCTTGAGCCAAAGCATATAAAAAACTTGTTTAGTAAACAAGCCCGAGCCCAAGCTTCACTTATTGGGCTTGTGCTGGCTATATCTAACTATATAACATATATTATGTCTGGCAAAACAGGCAGGTCAGTTCGGATCAAGTAACGGGTCAAAAATGGTACTTAGCAAAATAGGCAATGATGGCTGACCTGTACAAGTGAAGAGGGGCGTTTGGGTATTTAAGTCCCAAAAGCGGACTGTAGTGTCACCGGAACCGCTAGCCAACTGTTGTCCATCAGGACTAAAAGCAACTGAAAGTACAGCCTCTGTGTGACCTGCAAAAATTAATTACAAAAAAATAGATTTTTATTTTACTTGAAGACAAATTTAGTAAAAAAAAAAGCACATAATGTAATAAAGTAATAAACATACCAGCAATTGTAGAAGAACAACGACTAACGGGACGAATGCGGAAGACTGCCTGTGGTTGGTAGACTATTGTGACCGCCTTCTCAACAGAAACTGAAAGATGTTGATATGAGGTTTTGTTAACTTAGCAATAAATCATCATCATCATCATCGTACTCAGTATATCCCACCAATAGCAATGCTATGGTAGGGTCTGAGGAGGGTAAGATGTAGACAGCCTTACCTCTATCCCATAGGGATAGAGAGGCTGCTTCCGGTGAGACCCCCGGCTCGATAGTAGTTTTGCATCAAGCCTTGGACATAAGGCACATAGCACTCAATCATCGGGACACCGACTGATTGGTGCATGTGCCCTTGTCTTTCGGCTATCAACACCACCACATGATGCCTGATTAACCTTCCGCCACTTTTAACGTTATTTTCATGAGATTAGTAAAATAATGTCAAAATTAGTGCAATTTTACTTTTGCCCACCCGAGGGTTCACACATATATACATTATATGCGCGCACCGCAAGCAGGGCGTTAACTTAGCAATAAATAATATAACAAAAAATATATGTGACTATATTTAAACTTAAGGTCTCATGGTTTCCGTATACCTTTATGCTTCTGTAAATACTCTCCCAGTTGTATAACAAGCTCTTTGTCAGATATATAAAAGGCATAAGGCAGTTTTTCCTCCTGAAAGATTCAGACATTTACAGTTTTTGTTAATCATTTATGGAAGTGAAAACGAATATTATACTTAGAAGAGTGCAATAACTGTAATCATATTTTACAGGTGTTCATAGTCCAGTTAGGTCACTTTGGATGCAAATTCTAGACCAAAACCAAACCGACCAGTTGGATCAGCCGATTTTTCGAGTTTGGTGGCTTGAACCTATTTATATATAGTTTTAAATTGTTAGTTTGTATTAAAATCTTTCAAAGTTTCAAAGATGGTTGATGGTTATAATACATAAACATAACTACATATTCCAAAAACAAAGAATTATTTATATGTAAATGATAAAGGTTGAACCGCCGGTCTCAAGTTTCAAACCGAACCAAAACGTTAAACGTTAAACATCAAACCGCAAAAATCGAACCGTATACAGGTCAAACCAGTCAAACTGTGTACCAAATTACATTCTGGAAATTCATTATGCATGCATAATTTCTTGAAACAAAATGACATAAGTGTCCTTATTCAAAGCCATTTAAGAACTAGTAACTCTTTCACTATCACATAAACAGATTACATCATTAAAGCTACATCATTTAAAAAGTAAAAAATTAGTTGATAAGCTAGTTATGTCTTAATACTTTCCTTAATATCAAAGTAAAAGACTGCAGTAGCTAAAGTTGTAATCAACTAATCATACAGCAATCATTTAGGTAATTAGGCATTTCAGTTTTTAATCATGTGCAGCTGTTGATTCTGTGCATTTAAGTTACTGCAAATAGTTCAGTTGCAGCTGCAGGTTGTAACCATTTTTCTACAGCGCTACGTGCTCTACATTTTTCTATGTACAAGAAACTTTTATTTTTGGACTAGCTGTTGCTATTTTAACTAAATGTTATTGCTATTGAACCGCTGTCTCAGTAAGGGTGAGCAAATAACCAAATTAACCTATGGTTCGGTTTCAATTTTAGTGTGTGTCATATCCACCCCGATTATAGATAAAGCTATTAAAAACACAGATTTTCATCATGACTTCCACATGTGTGAGTCTTTTCATCGCATTTCACTTCTTCCGAATCTATTATCATCGGAACTAACAGAAGTAAAACGCCATAAAAGAACCACACATACAGATGTCACAATTAACATCACATATTTCTTATAGCATTACGCATAACCGATTCAGTTATGCCACTCGCCAACACCAAAACCAAACAAACAATATACAGCTACGGCTTAACCAAACCATCGGTTAATTGCTCGGTTAAATAGTTTTTTTTTACGCCTAATCTAAATATAACCTAAAACCTAATTAATTTACTCTCATAAACTCTAATCCATAAAAAATTAATCAACAATTTCATTGCATATAATTGAAATATATAAAAAAGATTGATAACTTTACATTATTAAGGAGGTTGTTAACCATCTGCTGAAGCTCCTTAGGACCAATGCTTTGAGGAAGATACATGGAAGCACCAAGTGGGTTTCCTTCAGGATCAGCTAATTGACACATGACGTTGTTCGTCAACTCGTTTGACTCAATCTCCATTCTTGCACCTTCAAACTCTGTTGGCTGTGAAGAAGAAGAAGAAGGCAATAATAATAAAGGTTTGTTTTTTAGGGTTTTGAGGGGTTTAAAATGTAGGTTTATTTTTCGTTTTTGAAACCAAATAAAATGTCTACGTAACCCAACCCACCATCTACTGATTTGAGAAAAACGTGTTATCTAAAGCTCATTAACATGGACTTAGGTTTATAAATTATTTTCTTTTCTCATATGTTTTATTTTTTATAAATAGGTTAGAAACATTTGTATAATTATTTATTTATTTTTTTAGAACGGCAACTTTTATATATTTAAGTCACCGCACTCCCTAAATTTGGAGAGTCATGTTGCCAAACTCTGGTCAGACTATATTATCTTAACCGAATTCACGCTGACTTTCAGATTTTGGCTTGAGTGCTTCCCACTCTGGCCAAACACTTGTATTAAATAAGTTAATAAATGTTTCTTTAAAAGATATTCATTTTAAATATCATATTATATGTTTTTTTTTTGAAAACGTTGCATAAAATCTAGATTTCATCAGAAGTTGGCACATGATAAACAATATTGAACAGGAGAGATTGACGGAAGGCCAAATTTTATGTGGTTTATAATCTGATGTATGTTTCCTATTAATCTTATTTATTAGAGACTAGGCTAGAATCTCATGTATTACACGAGTTAAATAAATGTAATGTTATATACTTAGGGGTTGTTTGGCAGACCTTTGAATTAGTAAGTGCTAAATGGGTAAGAAGTCTGAATGAGTAAGATGATCTGAGCCAGTAAGAGCGAAATGGAATGCATCTGTTTGGTTAGACATCTGAATAACTTTGAAAAATTACTATTTTACCCCTTTAGGTAGATTTGGTATTAATCTCATTCAAAAGATCTAAATGATTTTTAAAAGGGCATTTACATATATCCATTCTCAAGTTCCCTTATTACATATTTACTCAACCCTTAAAAACCAATTACATATTTCCCTTCCCTAAACCACATATATTACAAATTTCTCCATTTTATTAAAATTAACTAATTAAATAGCTATTTACCCTTAATGAACTAATTAAATAACTATTTGCATGTCCCCTTTTCTAAAAATATCAATTACATATATCTTCAACTTAAATCCAAACCGAGTCGATGTTAAGACGAACATATCGAAGCTAATAAATTCAGTTGGAGTCGATTTTTTAAATCATTAGCAAACGTAAAAAAAAGTATTATTATTTTTACATATATTATAGGCTGAATATTTCTAACATTGGTGACATATATCTCATAATGTTGTATAAAAAAGATAGCAAATGCTTGCAGTATCCCAAAATGAATCATACTATTATTGTAAGGAACGCCCTTAGTTGAGTTGCAATGCAATAACTTTCTCAAATTTGAGTCAAGCGGATGAAACACAAAAATACTCACTGATGATGTTAGTGTAATCTTGCGTAAGTGTGGGGACCTAGTTTTCGTTCTTACACACCTAGGGGGTTATTGAGTTAGTTTTCCTCCTATTCTTGTCTAACAAGTAATTGTATGGTTATAAATAAGGGTTATTTGTAATCAAGTAATTACAACACCTTATCAATCAATACAATAAAAGTTTAGACTTAATCTTATTGTCTTCAATTGGTACCAGAGCTACAGTTAAGGTTCTAAATTCGTCGGCGAGGATTATAGATCAAGAAGATCCGGCAAGTAAGGACGATGAAACACCACAAGAGCTTGTGACGGCGGGTGATCGGAGATCAAGAGTCAGCGGCAAAGAATGAGATTCCGGTGACCGGTGACGGTGTGTTGAATTTCGGGAGGCTGAGTACAAGAACGTGGGTTCTGTTTTGACGGCGGCAAAACCCTTCCGACGACCTGTGTGTAACGTCGGTGACAGGTCTGTTGGAAGAGAAGTTATTCAGGTCCGACTAAGCGATTTGGAGAATCAGTGTTTTCTCTTTGGTAGTAACAATTTTAGTTCGTTGAAAATTGTTTGGGTTTTTGTGAAAGATTCACGAAAGTCTTGGAAAAGGTTTTTGTTTAAAGCAATTAAAGTTCTGTCAAGTCAAAAGGTTCCTTGGATTTTTGTGTACAGGGAACTTTAAAAGTTAAGTATTTTGGTTCCTTGTGAATCTTTCAAAAAAGGTTTGGACAGAAGGCTACGAGAAGGAAAGAAAATACTTATATTTGAGATAATTAAAGTTTTCTTTCATAACAAGAGAGATCAAAATTTCGGTTCAAGAAATTGAATCAAGATTTGGTTTAAAGTACCAACGAACAAGAAAAGATGGGTGATCAACAAAATAATCAAGTTGGAGGGCCAAGTAATCAAATCGGTTTTCCCAAAGAACCGAGTTCCCTCTCGATTCAGTTTCTGATTCTTACGTCCACTAATTATACGATTTAGACGGTAAAACTCAAGGCCATCTTCAAGGTTCAAGGGTTGTTGGAGGCTATCGAACCAAGAACGGGAACGGTGGTTGACTCGAAGATAGACGGGTTGGCAATTGTGTACCTTTATCAAGGCATGCCGGAGGCTTTGGTGATGCAAGTGGCTCACCTTTCCACCGCTAAAGAGATATGGGATGCACTTAAGACTCGTTTCGTTGAGGTTGATAGGGTTCGGGAAGCACGGATCGAGTCTCTTCAACATGAGTTCGATGTACTCAAGATGAAAGAAACAGATACGATTGATGACTTCTCGACCAAGATAAGCCAAATAGCTTCCAAAGAAAGTGATCTTGGAGAACCGTTTGAAGAAAAGACCCTTGTGAGAAAGCTTTTGAAGTCCGTTCTGAGAAAGAGGTATATAGCGATTGTTGCTACTATTGAACAGTTTGCCGATATAAAGACCATGACGTTCCATGAAGCTGTTGGACGCCTAAAAGCGTTTGAGGAACGATCTGGAGATGAAGACAAACCCGTGTCCGGTAAGCAAGAACAAATCCTATATACATATGAAGAATGGAAAGCTAAAAGCAATCAAGAAAGGCGTCATGTGAAAGGCAAGATGAGAACCGAATCAAGTCAAAAGAACAAGGGAAAAGGTAAGGTTGTGGATCGGGAAAAGAAAGAACCCCGAGTTAAGAAGGATCAGTCAAAGATTAAATGTTATCAGTGTGATAAACTAGGGCACTTTGCCACGTCATGTCCTAACCGAAACATGGAGAAGAACGATCAAAGTAACCTCGATCAAGATGGCGGACCGGTTCTAAACATGATGACGGTAGCTCGTAGTAAGGAAGATGTCGTTTTTTTCTAAAAGAAGACCGGGTTGATCCGAAGCAATATGCTTCAACCCCATGTGATAAAAACACGTGGATTCTTGATAACGGGGCGAGTAACCACATGACGGGAAATCTGGAATGGTTTTCCAACATCGATCGTAACAAGACCGGTAAAGTAAGTTTCGGTGATGGTTCGTGTGTTGAAATCGAAGGTTGGGGTACGATAGTAGTAGAAGGTCAAAGGGGAGAACAACGAGCCTTGAGTGACATTTATTTTATTCCATCTCTCAAAAACAATATTATAAGTCTCGGGCAATTAGACGAAGGAGGATGCAAGATCGGGATCCAAGACGGTATCTTATGGATATTCGAACAAGATGGAAGACTTCTAATCAAGGTACCGCGTTCCTTTAACCGGGTTTATAAAATTAATTTAAAGGCTGTTTCTCCGGTTTGCTTACAAGTCAATTTGCATAATGTTGCATGGATATGGCATGCTAGATTGGGGCATTTGAATTTCGATGCCCTTCGGGGTCTCTCCAAACTCGCAGATGGAGTGCCAAGAATCGAACACCCGATGCAAATTTGTGATGCATGTATGCTAGGCAAACAAACAAGATCGGATATCCCGAAAGAATCTAATTATCGTGCAAAGGTACCGCTCGAGCTCATTTATGCCGATGTTTGTGGCGCGATTACTCCCGAGACACATGGTGGCAACTGATACTTTTTACTAGTTGTTGACGACTACACTCGCTATATGTGGGTTTTCACGATAAAGACGAAAGACCAAGTTGCGGGCTTACTCATAGATTTTGTGAAAAGGATTGAAAACGAAACGGGCAAGAAACTTAAACCATACGAACCGACGACGGGGGTGAGTTTACATTTCATGTGTTGGAAGATTACTTATCAAGTATAGGTGTGGCACATCAGTTTACGACCCCTTACACCCCACATCAAAACGGAGTGGTTGAAAGAAGAAACCGAACCATACTTGGTATGACTCGAAGTTTGTTAAAGGCGATGTCACTATCACAAGACCTATGGGGAGAAGCGGTTCATCACTCGGTTTATTTACTAAACCGGTCACCAACAAAATCTTTGAAGGATTCGACTCCGTATGAGCGTTTTAAAGGAAGAAAATCGAACCTTTCACACGTTAAAGTGTTCGGATGCACGGGGTATGTAAAAGTCCTTGGTACTGGTCAAAAGAAGTTGGACGACCGAAGCATGGTAATGATTCACTTAGGTACTCAACCTAGAACAAAAGCCTACCGTATGTTTGATCCGCTCAAAAGGCGAGTACACGTTACGCGGGATGTCAAGTTTGACGAGTGTAAAAGGTACGCGTGGGCCGATCTTGACAAACAAGAGGGCGAAAAGGGTCCTGAATGGACCGAGTTTATTGTTAGGTGCCATATTGAACCCGAATCGGAGCAGGTGACATTCTGGTTTGACACCGGGTCCGTAGATCGTCATGATGCCGGTGATTTGGTTCGTATCAGAAACGGAAGGGAGTCGTCAAGTTCAGAAGGTGGCAGCCCACCTGTATGCCCGACTAGGCACCTAAACGAAGAACCGTTACAAGTTATCCAGCCGCGTCGAACTACTCGAAAGACGGTTTTACCCAAGAAATTTAGCGACTTTCTGGTTGAAGGTATACCGACACCCGCCGAGTAAGACCCGACAACTGACGAGGTAAATCTCCTATTATTATTCGATGATGAGCCGGTTAATTTTCGAGAAGCGAATAATGAAAAACATTGGAGAAAAGCAATGGAAGCGGAGATCGAGTCGATTGAAATAAATAAGACATGGCGGTTAGTCGAAGCACCACCCAAAGTAAAACCGATAGGTTTAAAGTGGGTCTATAAAATCAAAAGAGATGAAGTCGGAAAAATAACCAAGTACAAGGCCCGACTCGTAGCTAAGGGGTATGTTCAGAACTATGGGATCGATTTCGAAGAGGTGTTCGCACCGGTAGCGAGAATCGAAACCGTTAGACTTTTACTCGCTTTAGCAGCAAACCGAGGTTGGGAAGTGCATCACTTGGATGTAAAATCCGCATTTCTTCATGGTGATTTGAAAGAAGAGGTGTACGTGTTTCAATCGGATGGGTTCGTTAAGAAAGTTGAAGAAAGAAAAGTGTACAAGTTGGCTAAAGCGTTATACGGTCTACGCCAAGCTCCAAGGGTGTGGAATACTAAACTAGACGGGTCGTTAAAGGAACTCGGTTTCATTCGATGTAAACAAGAACAAGCGGTTTACAAACGGTGTTCCGGTCAAAGGCTACTACTCGATGGAGTTTACGTTGATGATTTGATATTCACGGGTACAAGTGTGCAAGAAATTGCAAATTTCAAAAGACAAATGGAGTCAAGGTTCGAGATGAGTGACCTCGGGTGTATTACTATCTCGGGATCGAAGTGAAGCAAAGCGATCGTGGGATAACGTTAAAGCAAAGCGGTTATGCAACGAAGATCCTGAAAGAAGCATGTCTTTGGGAGTGCAACTTGACTCAATTTCCTATGGAACCGGGCTTAAAGTTGTCTAAAGAAGATGAGAATCCGAAGGTAGATCCGACCGGTTATAGGAAGATAATCGGAAGCTTGCGGTATTTAACTCATACGAGACCTGATTTGAGCTACTCGGTTGGTTATGCAAGATTGCAAGTCGGTTCATGCAATCACCAACTCAAGCTCACGCTCAAGCAGTTAAATATATTCTTCGATATCTAAGAGGTTCACTCGACTTTGGTATTACTTACTCGAGAGGCGGAAACAGTATGTTGCACGGGTATAGTGATAGTAGTCATGCGATGGATATGGATGATGGTCGGAGCACCTCAGGTTTGATTTTCTACTATGGTACATCACCAATATCATGGGTTTCTCAGAAACGAGGAATAGTGGCGTTATCATCACGTGAGGCTGAATTTATGGCAGCTACATCAGCAACATGTCAAGCCTTATGGCTTCGGGGTTTGTTGTCAGAGATGACTGGAGAAAAGGAGGAAATCGTGACGTTGAAGGTGGATAATTCATCGGCTATTGCCTTGATGAAGAACCTGGTTTTTCACCGAAGAAGCAAGCACATCAACACACGGTACGATTTCATTCGGGAGTGCATCGAGAGAGAACAAATCAAGGTGGAGCATGTCAGTGGAGATTTACAAAGAGCAGACATCCTTACAAAAGCGTTGCCACTGTTGAAGTTTAACAAGATGCGAAGCTTCATCGGTGTCACAAGATTAGGGGGTGATTGTTAGTGTAATCTTGCATAAGTGCGGGGACCTATTTGTCGCACTTACAAACCTAGGGGGTTATTGAGTTAGTTTTCCTCCTATTCCTGTCTAACAAGTAATTGTATGGTTATAAATAAAAGTTATTTGTAATAAATTAATCACAACAACTTATCAATCAATACAATAAAGGTTTAAACTTGAATCATATTGTCTTCAGATAAAACTAAGAATTTCATTTGAACATTGCTCAAAACGATAAATAGCAAACAATAACAACAAATTTACTACGAATTCAAAAATGAAATGTGCAAATTTACAACCCTCATTAAGATCAACAGTCAATATGGTCCCCATCTAGAAGCTGCAACTTGAAGGTCATATAATTCTTTTAGTAATTAAACCTGCAGAAGTTAAATGGTCTTGGTAATAACAGGGGTTGCATTCGTTTCAACTCGACGGGTTCACACGTTTAACTGCTTAACCCAACTACAGTTTTAAGCCATCAAAAATATAGGAACTAAATAGGCTCGGACAACAATGAATCCCATTTAGCTAAAGCCAAGTTTCAGTTCACATATATAATCAATGCATCATTGTCTGATGTTAATTTAGTGTGATAATCACCCATCAAACCGAATGAGTCGTGTACAAATTACACGAATTTAAGTTTGTTCGTTGGTATTTTAAACAAAAAAAATGCATTGGTCATAATTATTTAACTCGCCAACCAAAACCTGTGGACCAACATGATTGACCACCCCTAGTAACAGGCTTAAAACGAAGTAATTAATATAATCGACAAACCTGTGATGGCTTCATTGGCTACTTTCACGTGTTGTTTGACCAGAATCTCCTTTGTTTTCAACTCCGCTGATTATTGGAAATGAAAAAGTAGTTTCAAGTAATAAGGATGGTAATTATGAATTAAATGATGACAAAAAGGAGAATCCAACCAAAATAAATTAACATTATTGTCAATAAATCGGAACAATTGATTATATATTCCTAACAAAATATAACTTTGGGCCATTTTTAAATTAACTATTTACTATTTATACAAATAATATACAAATTTTATAATACTAAACAAAGATGTAACAAAATTATATACAAATAATACAATACTAAACAGATTGTAACAGATATATATTGGCTTGTATTTCCAAGAAGCCCCAATTTGTTAAGTTTCCAACTCCAAAACCGGCAATGGATCTCCACCGGAGAACCTCCATCTCTCTTCACACCTTTATTAATCACCAAGTTTGTCTCTACGTTCTACTACTCACATAACCAGTGTTCGTTCTGCCAAATTCCGGTTTGATGTTTCGATTGATCGATGAAACGTGTTTTGAAATCATGTGGTTCACGATCCCAATAGCATCTAGTACGAATCAATTAAGATTATGGAACGCCAATTTCTTGATTCAAATCGAGATCATGACCGAACTCAGGACGTGTTCGAACGGCGATTTGTTACGGACGTTCCAGATCGGAGTGACTGTATTAGTGATTTGTGTGACTATGGGATGATAAATTGAGGGTAATTTGGTCTTGATTTCATTCAGCAACCATATGTTCTCATTCAACATCAGTTTCACGCTTAACCATTCAGAGGTAAAGTATCTGACCGAATCAGACACAACGGTTGGACCAAACGCTCTAAATCTAACCGATTCAGACGTTTGCCTCTTAGTGGGTCAGTTTCAGACTCTACCAAACAACCTCTTAGTCATATAAAAAAATATGTCTTTGAAAACCCAAATACGGCATGAATTGAATAAACCCTTGTATAACTTAGGTTGAATAAAAATATAATGTAATATGCTGGCACATGCAGTCGTGAAGGTGTCTTTAAAAATGAACTTTGACGTGACAATTATAAATTATGTTAAGTTAATTTTTATAGCATTTTTAATTCAACTGGGTATTAACTTTTTTTATGTTAATTCAATTAAAGTGTACTTAGTCCTTTAAATATCTTTATTGCATAGTTAACTTCCTCTCTTTGGTCCTCGTTGAGTTCCGTCTTTTCAAATTGCAATCAAAATTCATAAGTATATAAATACATAGATACATATAAAAGTAAGAACTAAAACTTGTTGCTTACCATTCTAACCATCCAACTAGGGCTGTAAGCAAGGGTGTCCTAGTGAACGTTCGGCTGTTCATTCGGTGGGAAGTCTGTATATGTTCGTCCGTTTAATAAAAAGTTGGACACAAACAAAAAAAATTTGTTCAGTAAGCTTAACGGACGCACACGGACAAAGACCATGTTCATTCAATAGTGTTCGTGAACGTCAGATAACATCCATCCAGTTACGTCCGTTTAATAGTGTTGTGTGTTGAAATTCCTTGAAAAATGAAGAATTTGAAGCTTATTTTGTGAAACACTAGAAATTTGTGGATTTTGAATACCAAAACATTATTTTGATATGATTATGTGTTTGGTTACTATTAAGTACTAAGTATTTTTGGATATCATGTGGTGTAATGTTTCATTAGTGTTTTTGTTAAAGTATTTTGATATGTTTATGTTTGTTTGTCCATTAACGTTCATTAGTGTCCATTGGTGTTTGTTTGTCCATTAGTGTCCATTAGTGTTCGGTACATTGTCCATTAGTGTCCGGTTGCGTCCGTTTACAATACTAACGAATGAACATAAACGGACACAGACAAACTCAATTCCTTAATGAACGATCACATACACAAATTTCTGTTCGGTAGGGTGTTAATGAACCGTCTGTTTTTCCGACAAAAGCTTAACGGGCGAACACGGACAAGTTCTCGTCCGGTTCGATTTGGTCCACTTACAGCTCTACATCCAGCTGCATTAAATATTTAAAAACTTTTAATGTTGAGATAAAATACTATTATATATTTTACTTAATAATTATAATAGTTTTATAAAGTTTGACATCTTGTTAGTTATGAAGGTGATATAATTTTAAATTATGGGATGTTCAATGTAAATAACGAAACTTTAGTGTAGTGGCTGTTTGTAATTATGAAACTTTAAAGGCTAAATTATCAATTGTGAAAATATATTTAAGTGGTCAAGTATGGGGGGTTCTTGGTCAAAATCAAATGGGTGTGTGTGTTGCACATTAGGATGAGGGGTGTGGGGGGCGGAAAAGGGGGCGCGAGTGGGGGCTCCAGCCAATAATAATGTGACGTGTGGCAGAGAGAGAAACTTGATAAGATGGGTGTTGGTTGTGGTGCTCGCGCCCCGGGACATGGTGTGGAGGGGCGCGAGAGGGGGCGCGAGTGGTTTTTTTTTTATTTTTTTATAAATGTATTAGAAAAACGTATTATTAAAAAAACTCATAAATTATTTAAAAAAACACACATTAATTAAAAAAACACATTAATATCTAAAAAAAAAATTAAAGTACTAAAAAAAACATTATTCTTATTCTTCGGCTTGGTCTTCTTCGATCAACCTCTTCCGGATACGTTCCTTTTGTTTTTCCATCAGCATTTGGTCGACCGGATTTAGGTTACTGAAGTCTCTTGTAAGGAAGTCCAAATCTCTCATTCTTCTTTTTTCCTTTTTGTCATTAGAGACCACCTCCATGGTTTTGTTGAATTTATTGAGGGATTCAACAAGATCGGTGATGTTTACGGCTTCCCCCTCAGCCGGTTTTTTCCCCCTGGCGTCCCTTCCCAATGGCCGCCTCCTCGGCGGTGAAGACGTTTCCTCCCCCGCAACGTTTAGGTCGAATCCAACCCGGCAATCCGACAAAGTTAGGAGACGGTTGTATGTTGGATGGTTGAAAGCCGGATGATTGTTGCGACCCCGAATAAAACATCGGTTGGTCCGGTGCCGACCATAAATCGTCGTAACTGTAATCTGAATCTAGGTTTGGGTACCAATTTCCAGCCATGTTTTTAAAAAAAGGTTTGGAAGATGGGGTGGTTTTGGGTTTTTTTGAGGTTGTGGTAAGTATTTTATGTGATTTTGGGTGTGGTATGTGATATTGGGTTGATATTGGTTTATATAGTGAAAAATTTTTTTTTTTAATAAACTTAAAGAGCCAACGGCTCTATTTCTAAGCCCCAACGGTCATGCACGCTTTCCCAAGCCCACTTTACGCCCATTTTCAGCCGTGACTGGCCTTGCGCCGGCCTTGGTCTGCGTGCTCGCGCCCCTTTCGCGCCCCTCTCGCGCCTCGGTGGTGTGGTGCTCGCGCCCCGGGACGCGAGCGGATGGGCTCACGCGCCCCCTCTCGCGCTCCACACCCCTCAGCCTTATGGAGTTGGAAATCAAATTGCATGAGGTCTAGAAATCATTATTTCGGTAAAGGAATGGTTAAGACAAGGGTTAACTTATTTTGTTGAGATTCATGTATTTTTATTTATTCCATACAAGGTCACGTGTTAAATATAAAGAGAAGCATCATGATATGTTTTTGTATTACACAATCGTCTGAATTACTAGTTACCATTAAAAGTGAAGATACATACATCACTTTATACAATCTTAGAGTAAAATAAAGAAGCCACAATCAAGGCAGGCAATTAGGAAAATTCTAAGAAAAGAATAAAATGGAATATTCCTATAATCTCGTTGAGGATAATTAGGTGAGAAATAGTTATTTCCATTACTCCCTCTCAAGTTAGATCATGAAGATCTTGAATGCCTAATTTGTCAAGTAGTGTACGAAATTGATGTGTTCCCAAATGCTTTGTTAAAATGTCAGCAATTTGCGTTTTTGTGTCAATTTTCATAGGAAATATTTCTTTTGATTCAACCTGCTATCTAACAAAATTACAGTCCATCTCTACATGTTTTGTTCGCTCGTGAAATACGGGATTGTTGGCTAAATGACGAGCATCTTGATTATCACAAAATAAGGTAGTGGGCCTTATAGATGGCATTTCAAGTGTGGCTAGTAACCACCTCATCCATAGAATTTCACTAACCGTGTGTGCCATTGCACGATACTTGGCTTCGGCTGGATTGCTTCTTGGACCATAATGATATATGAGCTCCTTCCAAAAGTAATAGATAACAAGTCCTAGATCTTCTAGTGAAAGGACAACCCAACCAATCAGAATCACAATATGCGGTAAGATTGGTCCCACCTTCTTTAGGAATTAAGATTCCATGCCCCGGAGTTGCTTTGAGGTATCGAAGGACACGATTTGCTGCTTACACGTGACTACATCTTGGGCCACTAACAAATTGACGTAAGAAATTTACTGCATAAGTGATGTCGGGTCTTATTACTTGTAAGTAAGAGAAGTTTCCCAACCATTCTTCGATATTGGTGAGGGTCAACCTGTAGTTCCTCATCACACTTATCAAGTTTCAAGTTTTGTTCCATTTGGAATGGACTTGGTCGACACCCCGTCATTCCGATTTCTTCTAGAATGTCAAGGGTGTATTTGTGTTGACTTAGCACCATGCCTTCTTCGGTTCTAGCCACTTTAATTACAAGGAAAAATTTTATAACTCCAAGATTTTTAATTTTAACTGGTTGTTGAGAAAAGCCTTGATTTCTTGTATCTTGCCCAAGTCATTTCCGGCGACGATAACATCATCTACATAAATTAGCATGGCAAGAAAAATATCTTTATTTTTTAAGTAAATAGAGAATGGTTGGCCCCTGTTTGTTTGAACTCGGTCCCTAGCAACAAGTTAGTAAACTTTTGGTACCAATTTCTCGATGCTTATTTAAGACCGTAAAGCGACATCTTCAACTTACATACTTTGTTATCACTGTGTTTGGCGAAACCTCGGGGAATCTTCATGTAAATCCCCATGTAAGAATGCGTTGTTCACATCAAATTGATGTATATGCCAACTCCTTTAGCGACCACAATTAGAAGGTCCGGACGGTCACCAACTTCGCCACTAGAGCCAAAGTCTCATGAAAATCCACCCCTTCCATTTGTGTGAATCCTTTCGCCACAAGCTGTGATTTATACCTTTCAACATCTCCATTTGGCTTGAACTTGATCTTGTAAACCCACATAGTATCGATTATATGTTTTCCTTTTGGTAATTTTTGCAAAACCAAAGTCTCGTTTTCTTCGAGAGCTTGGATTTTTCTTTTCATTACTTCTACCCATCTTGAATCTTGCACAGTCTGCTTGTAATGTTTTGGCTTATTACCCGAAGTAATAGCTGATAAGAAAGCTTTATGTGTGTCAGTAAACTTATCGTAAGAAATAAAATGTGCTAAAGGGTGTATCGTTGAGGACTTTTGATTGCTAATGGGTTGCTTGTGGTTTATGATGGTAGGAGTTGAACATCAAATTCATCAAGATGCCTTGGTCTAGACCTGCTCATTTGTTGAACCACGTGTTCAGAATCAGGCCCAAGAAGAATTCGGGGTCTCCCTCTTACTTCGAATTTATCTCCTTTGGTTTTGGTGTTTTTGTAATATTCAAGACAACAAAAAACCCTCTTATATTCATAGTCGGATTTTTTTTTTATTGTACAACACCTCATAAGGCCTGTTGTTATCAATAACCTCGGAAGGCATTCGGTTTCTGACATGTGTTGCGGTGAGAACACATTCTCCAAAAAATTTTGTGGAAATTTGCTTCAAGTCTTAGGCACGTGCCTCCAACAAGTGTCGGTGTTTTCGTTCAACCACACCATTTTGTTGTGATGTGTGGGGGCAATTTGTTTCAAGAAGTATTCCCTCTTTGGCATATAAATCTAACAAATAATTAGAAGTGAAATCCCCTCCATTGTCACACCTTACCCTTTTGATATTTTTCTCAAATTGTGTTTGTACCATATTGTGGAAATTTATAAGACACATGCTAGCTTCATGCTTGTGTTTAAGGAGGAATACCCACACGACACGACTAAAGTCATCCACAATAGTAACGAAGTAGTTTGCACGTGTTAAAGATGGTGCTCCTCAGTATTTTCCCCACACATCGCAATATGTTAGATCAAAACAAGCATACGTTTTAGTAGTACTTATTAAAAATGACAATCTTGTAAATTTAGCCTTAATACAAGAATCA
Organism: Bidens hawaiensis; assembly: GCF_021521415.1. NCBI lineage: Eukaryota > Viridiplantae > Streptophyta > Magnoliopsida > Asterales > Asteraceae > Bidens > Bidens hawaiensis. The sequence continues at coordinate 69,420 of NW_027505954.1, read as the reverse complement.
CAAAAGTCTTTGGAATCCGAAGGAATATATTTAAGAATACCAATACGAGAAAGTTTAGAATATGACGGGCAATCCAGTATTTTATGCCATGTGCTAAGGGTAGTCATCATTGCTTCTCTTTTGCCTCCCACCATTCCCATCTTGTATAGACCATATTTGCAATCACCCACTCCAATCAATGTCCTCGAACATAAGCCATACTAACGGAAAGCTCAGGAAATAATGTCATGGCACATTGCAAATCTTGTGATAGTCTACTAATAGATAACAAGTTACACTTGAAATTTGGAACATAAAGAACGTCTTTAACCACCGTTCCGTTGGGTAGAGTATAATCCCCTCTACCTTATAGTCTTCTACGGATATGGCTTCACCATTCGGTATGGTGACGGGTGGTTCGTATTGTCTTTTCATTTTGTTTTTAAGGATGATATCATTGTAGGTTATGTGTTCAGTTGCACCCGAATCAATGACTCATTTACCTTCCTTACCAAAGTTACCTACCAAGTTAGCTACATGCACATTTTCTTCCCTAGCCACACCATCTTTGCTTCCAAAAAATGCACAAACTATTTTATTGTGCAATGGTCATACCCGGTATCGGACTTGCTTCCATCTCCATGTGCTGCTCTTTAGGTTTTGGCTGTTCTTGAGATTTTGGGGTTTGCTAATTTTGGTTTGTGGATCTTTTACGATTTCGCTGATACCATAAATAAAAGCATCATGGTATGTTTTTGTATAACACAAACGCCTGGATTACTAGTTACCATTGAAAGTGGAGATACATACACCACTTTATACAATTTTGGAGTAAAATAAAGAAGCCACGATCAGGGCATACATTAGGAAAATTCTAAGGAAAGAAATAAAAGGGAATATTCGTATAATCTCGTTGAGGATAACCAAGGTGGAGTAATATTTATTTCCATTAAAATAAAATGTAACCCCCACCAGCGCGTGCATGCATGCATGCACATCTAGTTGTTTATATTTTCCATAAGTAAGAGTTATGCTTAGTCTAGGTTTCATTTGTAATTATAATTGTTGTATGTTGTATTTCTAATCATAGTTGAAATATAATTATTATATGAAATACCTAAAATGGTTTTCATTATTTTATATTTATACACATAAAGAACACCATCAAACCTTTTATGATGGATCAACGAATCAAAACAAACCAATAAATCATTAGCAGTCCGAAATATCTAACGAAGTGCGTTTACAGAAACTAAGTAAACATTTCTAGATTCTTATTCAAAGCTCATAGGCTTAAACAATGTTATTTAGTTCCATGTTTGCAAGCAAAACATATACACATGACACATAAAGAGTAAAACAATGGTTAATGTAATCAAGCAAATTTCAACATAAACCATGTTAAAAGTGGGTTAAGATTTTGACGAATTAGTATGAGAAGCAAGCCATGTATCCACAAGGACCATTAATTCTTCTGGCTTGTAAATTGCTACCGAGTGACCCGCACCCTGCAACACATATATCAATCGTTTAGTCCTGTTTAGTGCTATTAATTCCATCTAGTGTTTGTTAATATGACCAAAAATAGATACACTTTACTCTTCTCTCACTCAAAATGATTATTAAATATATCGTAATATAGATAATTGTATAGAGATATGACAAGGGATTGTTATTAACACATGAGTACTGATACGCTATTGATAATCATATAGTACTTGCATCTTACCTTAACGGTCGCATATTTCAAAGTGTATTTAGCCTTAGAGAATGTCTTCTCATATCTACAAATTAACAAGAGAAATGTTCAAAATGAAGACTTGTTGAGATTCAAAACAATCTATGCATAACCGTATCAAGAACTAGTACGACGAATGTCTAAAACATTAGAAACTTGAACTCACCCAGCAACTTGAGTTCGAACGAACCATGGTTTCCACTGGCTTGTGACCCTAAGCTTGAGACTATTTATCCACTGCTTTGTACCCACATATGGAAATGTCATGTCGTGATCACCACTGCAAAATAAGTTCAAGTATTCAACACGCTTTCAAATAGACTATGATTGAGAGGGTGTGTGCAAACGCACACCCTAAAAAGATTACTTGATGATTAAGGCCTTGCATTTTTTGGTAGCAAGCTGTTTATAGTAGCTCAAGCTGCTGACGATATCATGAGAGTAGTATATGGTATCTGGTCTCCCAGTGGAGGCACTGATGGTTGAGTTGCTAAATTGAAATGTGCTCAATGTCCCCTATATACACCAAATACACTAATTTAAACGTTTATGTAATTACCAACAATCACTAGTTAATGTCACAACCAATAATGTTAATTAATAGCCAATATTTGATCAGGACATTTGCTCAACTTACTGTACGGATATGGAGAGCTTGTCGAACAGATTTCTTGTTTGCCCAAATATTAAAAAATGGATAAATCGATTCCTAAAAACAAAATGCACTTAAGATATATGTAACACGAGGGTTTATAATTTAGGGTTTAGAAATAAGTTTACTCGACAAATTAGTTTGGGGTCTTGTGGATTGCAAACCGGCTCCAATATGTGATTCACATTAAGTCGATCTATGCACTACAAGTGAAAAGGTTTATAAGTTAGAAGGTATAAAAGAAAATCACCGTTCTAGAAAAAGAAGGTATACAAGAGACGATTAAATACCATGAGTAAGAAATAAGGACATACATTAAGTAACTCACCTCATTTATCGGACGAAGACTATTTAAACATAATGTGTTATTTGGATCAACAAACACGTATTTACCTACGCAATTTTTTTTTGCTGGCTGCAAAATCAAACAAATTGCACCATTAATAAAGTATTGAATTAACCAACGAATCAAAAACATCTTATTTGATGTATAAAGTAAACACTACTACAAAACATAGACAATTGTTGTAAGATTATCGCTAAAGACCATCATGACAATGGAGTCTAAAAATTTACGAGGAAATTTATCTATAACAGAAATGTTCCGTCAGTAATCACTAAGGAATATTAATTGAAGAAAGTATATCTAAGGACTTTGCTACATAATATTAACGCCGGTTTTATACCACCACAAAAATTCGTTGCCTTTGCCTCTCTTTGTAGTGTGTGTTTATGTGTGTGTGTGCGTGTGTGTGTATATATATATATATATTAGTTAGAGTTAATTATAATTATTTTTATCATTATTAGGAGATATTACATAGTTAAGTTTTCATTGTAATTATTCTCACACATACATACGAGTGTTTATTTTTTCTATACTAAATAAATGAATTATGTACCTCATAGAGTTCTTCTTCTATCAGTCCAGCTCGATAAGCAAATTCGACTCTTGAATTAAGATCTATGAACCTATCCGTAAAAGGGTTCACAATCAAGTAACCCTACACCAAGATCCATATACATGAACAACAAATCCATTACAACTAGTAATATTTGAGTTTATGCAAGACGTATCGAGTTACCTTAAAATTTATTTTTGGTGTAACCCCATGTTCATTGCCTACAAAAAGATAAATCAGCTTTAAACATGTCCTTGGAAGCCTGCTTTGTTTATGAACAACTGAACATGCATCAAAGACGGTTATTTATACCGTTATATATTTTTGAAACGATTCTAGGAATGAAAAATCCCATGTAAGAAATCCCCGTAACGTAGAATGGATTATTGAGAAAAGTAGGATGTTCTATGAGCCACTGCGTATTCATTGAAACAAGATCAAATATTAAAAACAATTTAATTTTCAGGATGACTATTTGTTACAAAAGTATGTACAAATAATTCTTGCATAAACAAAATTAAACTATAATACATACGATGGTGGAATATCCCAGGTCGGATCTAGGGGTCAAACAAGCTGACCCGAGCCCTCGAGCTCGGCCCGTTTAGCTTACGAAAAGCTCGAGCTCGGCTCGTTTTGATCTTTGTTTCTAAAGCTCAAGCTCGGCCCGTGAGTAGTTTTTCAAGATCGGGCTCGCCTTGTTCACTACTTATTAATTAGTTTTTATATATTTTTAATTATTTTTATACGTTTTTCAGTTAAAAACTTAATATATAAGATATATATTATTTAGTTATTTTGATAATTTATTAATTATTATATACGTGTACAAAATGAAATGCTCGTTTAGGCTCACGAGCCGGCTCGAGCTCGATAAGTGAAGCTCGGGCTTGTTTATTAAACGAGCTTAGCTTGAGCTCTTTTAAGCTCGGCTCGATCGAGCCTTTTCACGGGTCCATCTCGAGTAGCTCACGAGCAGCTCAGCTCGTTTGCACCCCTAGTCGAATTGTCCATTAATTTCTTTTTCCGTAAATTTTTTAATCAAATTTGTTGGAAAAATATTGAAAACGGGTTTTCACGAAAAAAGTATTGTTTTCACCGACTTTTGGCACAAAAAAACTACATTAGTTACTAATATAATTATTATTTAATAGGTTTTGTTCTCCTTGATGTCAACTCTAGGACGAATCAAACGTTGTCCAAGTTAAAATAGACACATGCATGATAAATGAAATATAGGTGTGCGAAAGATGGTGTTTGAAATAGAAATATTGTGAAAAGTGTGTACATAAAAATGATGAAACATTAAAGTGATACATAAATATGTCTTTCTTAAACACACAAGCCTTTCTTATATACTTCGCATGTAAAGTAAAAAATTACTTATGTTATTAAATAAAAACAACACTTACTTTTTCCTTCTAAACAAATGTCCTAATAAATATAGTGTAAATAATCATGTTCTTTTTTAAGTAAAAACAACATTTTCTTTATAAAAATTCACGTTATTTGTGTTACATGACACCGGGACCTCGCTACACTTTTCTTTATAAGACCCAACTAGTTTATATAACACTTTGCGATGAAGTTAAATAGGTGACATGCCTTGATTCTACTATTGGACACATCCAAATTAGGTTCTGTTTTTGCACTGCCGGCTTATGTGTGTTGCGGTTTCTTTTTCTTTTTTTAGGGGGGGGGGGGGGTGCTTTTTGGTTTGATCATCCCAACAGACCCGTTTTTTTTAAAAAAAATTTATATCTATATATTTTGCAAAAAAATGTGTTCTTAATGTTTAAAACCAGTTATAACCAATTCATTTAAAGCTCCATTATATATAAATTTTTTATTTGCACAACCTAGTATGTTCGTTCAAAAATTTAATTGTTTAAACCGATTAAAAAAACCTTTTAATTTAAAGGCCCAAATGGTTTCTTGCCTTCAACCCAAAATTCTTTTACGATTCTCAAGGACGGTGACGCATTTTTGTCTTACCTTTCGTATAAAATCATATGTATGATTAACTGCAAGGGTGTCACTGTTTCTTGTTGATGATTCCGATGGCTTAGTGTATGAAAACCCAGTGCCAACAGGTTGATCTATGAATATTACATTAGCGGTCTACAACAAACAAACACTTGTATTGCTATATCATATATTTAGAAATGTGATGATTATATGAAAAGTATGAGCCAAGAATGTACACCTTGGTCCATGTATATGGGTTGACCTCCAGTTTAACATCAGATCTTGATGCATTCGTATATTCAAAATTAAGAGGACCTACGTACAACAACTTGCTCAATATCTCTTGTGTTTGTATAATCAAGATAATAAACAAATGTTATATGTCGTTAATACGTACTCTTTATGGATTTAATTTTGTTATTAATCAAATACAAATTACTGTCATTCTTGTTTTAGTGGGGTGATAAGATGGTTAAGGTATAAAATTAAAGATTATTAGTTTAATTCATGTAAAGTGTAATACTTAGAGCATTCTCATCCAACCCCCTATTTTATGTGAGGGTGTGTTTATAATTTAGAGAGTGATTTAGGGTGTTGTGAGTGAATCGTTTTTATATTTTAGAAAACGCAGTGATTTTTTTTTATATTTGAAAAGTTAATGTTCACACCCTATAATTTTTTAATATATTTTGAAAGTGATTGTGAGTGAATAAACAAGAAATGATAATGATAAATGTATAAATAAAATTTATTTAATTAAAAGAAGAGAAACAATATAATAATTTTTAGTGTAATTTTATAACTATAGTTAGCGGGTTGGATGTGGATGCTCCTACATGTCAAAAGAAAAGAAAGAAAAATCAAATGCAAGTTGCAACAAGTCAAATTAATAATTAATTATAATTTGAATTTTTAATCATATACACATGATGAGCACTAATAATTAAAAAGCATAAATATTACTTTATATACATATATACTATATACATATATTAATATACACCATCTTAGTTAGGCTGAGGGGTGTGGGGCTTCAGCGGGGGCGCGAGAGCCCCTCCATGGGGGCGCGAGCACCACACCACCGAGGCGCGAAAGGGGCGCAAGAGGGGCGCGAGCACGGCTTTCAAAGCAGGCGCAAGCCTGTTCGCGTGAAGGAAGAGGCGTAAAGGGACATGGGAATGCGTGAAAGAGCCGTTGGGATGAGAAATGAGCCGTTGGGCTCTTTAATTTTATTAAAAAAAAATCTGTTTTTCCTATATATAAACCTAAACCAATTACCACACCAAAAATCACATACCACACCCAAAATCACATAAAACAATTACCACAACTTCAAAAAAAACCCAAAATCAACCCATCTTCCAAACCTTTTTTTAAAAACATGGCTGGAAATTGGTACCCAAACCTAGATCCAGGTTATAGTTACGACGATTTATGGTCGTCACCAGACCAATCGATGTTTTTTTCGGGGGTCGCAAGAAACATCCGGCTTTCAACCATCCAACATACAACCGTCTCCTAACTTTGTTGTTCCGGAGACACAAGAATCACACGGTGATGCTACGGGAGCAAGGAGACGCGTCCACCGGAAAAAACAACTTGCAACGGACGGGCCGGGACCGGCTTCGACTCCGAGGATGAAACGGAAAACCACTCCGTGGTCATCGGATGAGAAGGAAGCCTTGTGTCGGGCTTGGATAGTCATTTCTGAGGATCGGCGTTGCGGTAATTGTTTTAACGTTTTTAAAAATGATTTTTAATAAAAAAGTTAAATAAAAAAGTTAACTGGAAATCTAATTTAATTATTCATTTTGCAGCCGACTACCAAAAAAGCAAGGTTTTTTGGACAAAGGTTAGGGAGACGTTCTATACGCTCGTTGGGAGTACAGAGCGAAACGCCGATATGATTTCGGGTCGGTGGTCCGAAATCAGAAAATTTGTCGGCTTGTTTACTAATCTTTTCAACAGGAACGCCGGTCGTATGAGACCAAGTGGCAGTGATGATTTGGCGGTTTACAATTTCACTGTCGAAGAGTGGAAGCAGGAGTGTTTGCGGAGGTATGGGACGGTGAAGACGTGGGACGATGTAAAGTTGTGGGAGAGGTTGAAAAGGTGTTCCAAGTGGGTTGAGCTGGTGGCGCCGGACCATGATGCGGAAGTAGGGCCGAAACGGACTAAAACTAGTTCGTCTGGAGCGTATAGCACTTCTGCCGCGTCGGATTGCCGCGTTGGATTCGACCTAAACATTGCGGGGGAGGAAACGTCTTCACCGCCGAGGAGGCGGCCATTGGGACGGGACGCCAAGGGGAAAAAACCGGCTGAGGGGGGAGCCGTAAACATCGTCGATCTTGTTGAATCCCTCATAAATTCAACAAAACCATGGAGGTGGTCTCTAATGACAAAAAGGAAAAAAGTCGAATGAGAGATTTGGACTTCCTTACAATAGACTTCAGTAACCTAAATCCGGTCGATCAAATGCTGATGGAAAGACAAAAGGAACGTATCCGAAAGAGGTTGATCGAAGAAGACCAAGCCGAAGAATAAGAATAATGTTTTTTTAGTACTTTAATTTTTTTTTTATTTTTAGATATTAATGTGTTTTTTTTTAATGTGTGTTTTTTTTAATAATTTATGAGTTTTTTTAATAATACGTTTTTTGAATATATTTATAAAAAAATAAAAAAAAAAAAATCCGCTGGAGCCCCTGCTGGAGCCCCTCCACACCAGGGCCAGGGGCTCCAGCGGGGGCTCCATCACCCATCTTATCCAGTTTCTCTCTCTGCCACAAGTCACAATATTATTAGCTGGAGCCCCCACTCGCGCCCCCGTTAGAGCCCCCACACCCCTCAGCCTTAGTTTTGGTCAATTTCTTAATTGACTAGATTTAATCATATATAATACACATGATAAGCACTAAAATATTTAAAAATCACACATACTATTCTATATTCTAGTGGTGTACAGATAAGTGAATAAACTAATATTTAAGAACTACTTTATTAAAAATTAAGAAACAATTCACTTCAACAAATCTTTACATATAAATCTAAAAGTCCATGGTTGTATATTTTAACACTGCACAGGTAAAATTGACTTTACTCATCAAATTTTCTATTATCTTCCTTGTGCATCTGTACTTATACAAACTCTGAATCCAACTTTCCTCTTTGAATACAAAAGGAGTAAAAAAAATTTGGAGCATATTGAAAGAAACACAAATCGAAAAATAGGGTTGGTTTGAAAGGGAACAAAATGTTCAATAGAACATTTGTCGATCGATTTTTCTTTCACAATGCACTATCTTCATATGGCATTTCGCACGGTCGCATGTAAACACACTAAACTATGACCAACATCCACATGTACTGTATTAAGGATGAATACGCGAAACTATACTTAGAATCTGCATATAATGTACACATCTCCGTGTACAAGATATTTGGTGTATTCACCGATGAATACATTGAAATCGAAATTCACAATAATTAAATAGTGTATTAAGAGCATTCTCATCCTATTCTCTATAAATATGTGAGGGAAGTTTGTAAATTATAGGGTGGGGTGATGAGTGGTTGTGAGTGTAAATTATAGGGTGGAGAGAGAAATGTAGTGATTTTTTGTAAATTTGGGGAAACATTTGGGGAAACATTGTTTTCCCTATTTATTTTTTAATATTTGTTGGATTGGTTGTGAGTAGAGGAGAGAGAAAACTGTAATGATAAATGTATAAAAAATACTATTTAATTAAGCATGAGAGAGAAATGTAGTGTTTTTTAGTGTAATTATAGGAATAAAGATGGGGAACGGATTGAGAATGCTCTAACGGTGATACACTAAACTAAGCTTGAAATTTACATAAAGTACTCACCAATGAATTCGCCTAGTAATGATAATGGCCAGAAAGTAGTATTTTCATCAATAAATTATATGTAAACCATCCCATAATCCAGAAGAATTGTATTTAATAGTAAATACACTAAAATTTCATTGTATTTACCCATGAACACACTAAAATTTTGATGTTCCATTTAATTAAGATGCTCAACCAGTCAACAACGTGACCTTTTGTTTATGTCTATTTCACTACGGTAATAAATTAACTGCCCTTGAGTACGTTTTCACTAAACTACAAAGTTCATAACGTGATATTTTAGAAAAGTGGTTCTTAATAGAATAGTGATAAAAATGGATCTAAATTAGAAACGCCAAGGCTACAAGCTAGTTTTGAGTGACTCCTTTATAGACATATATATTGTTGAAAATTACCTCATATAGTGTACTACGAGATGAGGTACCAAAACGAATACCAAATACTACCAATATCCAATATGAGCTAATCTCTATACCGAATACCGTACCTATTATGATCAATTGGTATTGTTATAATTGAAAATATGAAAGTTACCAAGATCGAAGAATACCAAAATCATTGATAACAAATGTAATAAGAATATTTTATTTACTTTCCAATTGGTACCAATATGGTATGGTATGATCCGGTAATACTGACACTCAGATAAAAAAAAAGAAAATCTAATCCCTAAGATGGCACACAAAAGATGGTCACAAATAACAAAAGAAAGAAACAAAGACGGTTATTAACCGTCCTGTGTATCATAATCAAGATTGCGCATTCGCACTATTTCAATCTAAATCTAAATTTTCTATATATGAATACATTACACACACATTAATTAAATATTAAAAGGTGAGAAAATTTACCTATTTGATAGAAGAAGGGAAGAATGGCCGAAGTTCCCGGACCTCCGGTGAGATAAAGAAGCAACGGATCTTTGTCTGGGTTTCTTTGAGATTCAACAAAGTAATAGAACAGTTGTACTTCTTCCCGTTTTCCAACTCCGACATACCTTATAAAACAGTGGCGGAACTTAAACATTTATATTGTCGGCCCCCAACAAAGTAAAGATAATATTATTCAAAGACAATGGGCGCCAAATGAAGCTCCGCCCAGATATAAATATATAAAACTCTAAAATGTCATAATGAGAGCGAGAATTTAAATGCATACGTACCCCGTTTCGAGAGTGAACGGAAGCTCGCCGGAAAAACCAGGAAGGTTTTTAACGATTGATTTGGAATATGAGAAAGGTAACATGTGCAAATGCAGTACAAACACAAGGACAGTGAGAGAGATTTTCATTTTGCTTTCTAACAGACAAAACATATTCACATATGGACCACTATTCTAGCTCTATTATATATATGTACACACATGCTCCTTAGCGTTGAAAAAGAAAATTGGTTTATATAATTGTTACACGTTTTAGTTTATTTAACTTTATATCATATGCAATTTAAGTGGACCTTCCATTGATGCATGAATGACAATTATGAGTCTGGCCACTAGCCTGTATTTATGGTGGAAGGTAAAATATGCACATGTTTTCCAGACATCATCCATTTATTTTTTTCTAGGTCAACCCAACTTGATCTGTAGGTCCATAAACCGGATTAACGAACGGATTTTGTTCTTATAAAGCGATCGAGACGGGTGTGGTATAAACAAACGATAGAACAATAATATAAAGATATGATTGAACGACTCTGGAACCAGTAATAAAAGATTCATAATATTAAACAAACCGATCTCACCCAAGGTGAGCTCCACTTGGATGGTTATTTACACACTAGAAAACACACACATAAAAGTAAACAAATATTATATTTATAACCAAATAACAAACATTCTAAAAATCTCCTCCCGTTGACGCTAAACGCGTGCACCGAAGCCCTCGTCTCGGATATGGGATTCTTGCCGACATCAACAATTTGATTAACCAATATATGTATAACGAGTTTTGTCACATTGATATAACAAGTCACTTTTTTTTTTGCCTTACATGATCTATCTACAATATATATGAATGTCATTTGTAATTTTGTATATTTATATAGGGTTGAAAAAAAGTTGGTTTATACATTTGTAACTTGTGCATGTATGGTAGGTCCATTGGACGGATCTAACAACACTGTTAATAGTCTACTTGGATCAACCTCTACACTAGCTGGCGGAAATCACTAGTGAGGACCGAGATCTCAGATCTTGTTTGGTTATTTTATGACCGTGAGGGATGAGAGAAAAGAGAGAAGTGAGAGCTTTTAACTATGAATAAAGTTAGAGAAATGACAAAAGGTTGTTTGTGCATGAGTTACACACACTATATATAGTGTGTATGCTCATGCACCATTCTATTTATTAACGGCCCATTGGGATCCAAAATACATTCCCTTAGGCTCAAACATACAAATAAACATAAACCGACTAGCTAACATACATAGACATTTAAGTTTAAACAAATACAAAATACTAAACCAAAATGGCCCCAACAATCTCTCTCTAGTCTTTAGTAGTTCTTTTGTTAGCTCCAGTCACCAGTCGGTTTCAGACTCGTACTCGAAGATATCATCGTTTTTGTGAAAGGGCTGCTTCTCAACAAGTAGACGGACAAACTTGTTGAATTTTCCGACGATATCATCCGTACAGTCTCGACGGACGTCCTCAAATGTGCACATATGTGACTCAAGAAGCTTCAGTAAGTCAGTTCTACCGAACCCTGCCAGTTCATGTTCATCAAAGAACCGAAGGTCATGAGTTCGTTCATAGTGAATAATGACCTCACCATGAACGTTGTCGAACTCCCAAGCAACAAAGTCATAAAGAAAGTCATCATAGAAGGGCATGCCATGAAATATAGGTTCTCCATGATCGTCAGACATTTTGTATCTTCGACTCTTAGTAGGCTTGTTGGTGAAAGGGTTGACTTCCTTTGACTTGTATGACTTACCCGGATTTAGAGTGAACTTCGGGGAATCATGCTTCGATTCGTGGTTCAAAAACCGCTTGAACCACCCCTCCACTGTGCTTTCTTCCTCACCTCTAGCATAGGCGGAAATTTAAGTTTGTATCACTATGACACTTACTCATTTTTCAAGCCTATCTACACATCAAGCAATGATCTTGTTGGATTTTGATCTACTCTTTTCATGTGCTAGGATCATTATAGATAATTTATTATCATTTTCCAAAGGTCGGATCAATTTCTCAGAATTTTATTGTAACATCCTACTTTTTATTATAATAAATAAATGAAATTTTGTTTATTCGATAAAGTGTCGTGTGTCGGTTTAAATAAATAAATTAATAGAAGGTGGGCTTGGACTTTAGAAGATGAAATAAGAAAATGGATGGGCCTTAGGTCCATGGGCTTAAGGGAGTATAAATACTCCTAAAACCCTAATCCTTTCCATTATATCCATCTCTACACCATAGCCTACACCTTGAAAAACACACACAAACACTATCCTATGACCCGAGCCAAGATTCGAAGGTGGAAACCCGAACCCGTTGGTGCTAGACCATCGTGAAGAACCGAAACAACATTGAGGCATAATCGTGTTCGTAATTCGACTTGTTTAAGGTATGTTTATAATTAGAAATCATTCATTTAAGTTCGGATTTGTATGGGAAACCTTAGATCTGTATGAGAATGGTAAAAACGAACCCGATGCATCAAACCTTACTGAAAACCATTAACGATTGATGGGTTAATCGATTGATAAACGATCCGAGGTGCTTAGGTGTAAATCGCACCCTCTAAACGTGGATGTTAGATGGATTTAATGATTAGGGTTTGTTAGCCCTGATATTGTGAGTCTATTGGTACCAAAATCATGCTATTTCGTCATGATTTGAAGGGTTAATTGCAGATCTGAGGGTCTGTTGACTATTAATTGTTCATATCAATTTTGACTTTGACCCATGAGTCAAAGTCTGGATAAGACTGAGCCAATTCGTTAAAGTTAAAATAACGAATCAGGTGATTCGACACGCACCAATTCGCTATGTGCTAGATAACAAATCAGAATAGCCAATTCGTTATATTTAGATAACGAACCAGTTAGTTCGCTACTCGCCATTCGCTATGTTACGAGGACGAACCAATAACGAATCAGCTAACGAATCAGAATAACGGATCACATGATGTTCAGATAACGAATTTAGATAACGAATCAGATGCTGATCAGATGATGAATCGGTTAACGAACCAGATCACAAAAGATAACGAATTGGCTAACGAATTAGTCTTAATTCGTTATAGAAAATGGGTTAACGAATTAGAAAAATAATTTAAAATCATAATGGAAAATGTGTTCAGACAGTTAATAATAATAAAATTTTTCCAAGCTGACCTGACAGCTTAACCCCAGCCAGGGGCTCTGCCACTTGGACCCCACTAGGGGCTGCCACCCCTAGAACCCTGCTGCCAGGGGCGCTGCCACCGGACCCCTGTTTATTGAGGGTAATAATTAAACTAGAAAGACGATATGGGTAGTGATAGTTAATTGATACGTGTAATTATTATACAGTCAGCCGTGCTCGGCTAAGGAAAGGAATAACAATAAACGGTGAACGTAACCGCATTCATGTGAGTTTCTAGCCCCATTTCCTTGTTATGTTTTCGGGGCTGTGTGCATACTCGATGTGATAGTTAATACACTTACCTTAAATGGTAAGTGTATGTCATGTATGATTTGTATGTTAATTATGTATATCTTGAATGTGAACGAAAGCTTGTCAGTACGTGAACAATCTTCGGATATTGCACGTATTGACAAGGGATGTATGTATGTAATAGATGAATGTGTATGATAGATATATGTACAACATATGAATATGTATGAATGAGTAAAGAATTTATATGTATGTTACGGGTATGTGAATACAGTATGTACGAAGATGAAGAAGAAAGGGATCAGACCCTAATAATATCTGAGATAGAGAAGAAATGGATCAGACCCTATTAATAGCTGAGATATAGAAGTAAAAAGGGATCAGACCCTACTAATATCGGAGATAAACAAGAAAAGGATCAGACCCTAATAATATCTGAGATAGACAAAGGAAAGAGGGATCAGACCCTAATAATATCTGAGATAGAAAATGAAGGGATCAGACCCTAATAATATTTGAGATAGAAAGGACAATAATTATATAGTATGAAAGTAATAAAGTATGAACGTATGTAAGAAGTTATGTAATGAAAGTAAACTAGTAAAGTAATTATAATGTATCTTCGGGTGCATAATTGAAGGTAAGTGTATGTATTGTATGATGTATGATTAACTAGAACTCACTCAGTGTAGCTGACTTTTAGTATGCACGCAGGTGAGTAGGATGAGACAGCTGGCTTGAGCGGGGGACACATGGCGGAAGAATAAGAGTCTGGCATCCGAAGACGCAAGTTGCTTTATGTTTAATGTTTTAATGTTGAAAGACAAGAATGTTTTAAGATAAGTTATGAATTATTATGTAATGTTTATGAAAGTTTTACATTCCGCGTAAAGTTTTAATTAGCTCTGATATTTGAAACTGTGTTTATGAGTAAATCCAACGTCCAATGTAGGGCACCGATAACGGGGCCTTACAAGTTGGTATCAGAGCAAAGTTTGAGAGACTTAAGCATCCTACATGCTTAGACTCGAACAGAGAATGAGATTTAAGTAAGAAAAGAAAGAAGATGTCAATTCAAGATAGCCATGTCTCACTCAAGCAAGCTCAGTAAAGGTAAAGGTATGGTTAAATAATGAATGTTAATATTAGCTTAATTGCTAAAGGAAGAATATGTGCAAGTTAGGGATAGGATTAGTTGATTGCTTGATTGATTAACTGTTTAAAAGTAGAACCTAGCACAAATAGACTCATAAAGGGAAGTGTATAGGACACGGAAAGTAACGTGATCAGCTAATCACAGCTGGCCATTGTTGTTACCTGTTAGCCTTACTATCCTTGTACTAAATAGTTCCTTGAGTGATGATGTTTGTGTTTTCCCTTCCAGAATACGATGGCTGGATCTAGGGCAGTTGTTGGAGTAGGAGGCCGCACTCGACGACATGGAAGGCCTCGTCGTGTCCGACGACCTTCGGTTGAAACAGCTTCCAACATCGGAGACGAAAGAAGCGCAGCTGGAGGAAACCCGAACAACAATGAAGGGGTTCAAGCGGATCCCGCAATTCAAGCAGCTATTGTTCAAGCGGTAGCCACTGCTGTGAAGAATATGACTCCTGAAGGGTCTCCTTGAAGCCGTGAAAGAACTGCTGAAGGGGCGGGTGGTGATGGTAGGAGAGAGGGAGGTCTCGAGTGGGGTTAAGTCTGTGAAAGTCGATGACAGGAAAAGAGGCCGAGGTGGGTGCAACTATAAGTCGTTCAAAGGATGCGACCCGCCGAAGCTGACTGGTTTGGGAGACGCAATCGCTACTCTCCAATAGGTAACCACTATGGACAAGGCTATCCGCATTAGCGAGTGCCGTCCCGATCAAGCTGTCGATTATGCCACCCAATCTTTTGGTGATGAGGATTTGTATTGGTGGTAATTGATTGAGCAGAGGAAGAGTCAAAAGGAAATCAAGGCTATGAGGTGGGAGGATCTGAAAGAACTGGTTATGAAGAAATTCTATGTTGACGCCGAGGTTGACAGGGCGGAGATGAAGTTCATGAACTTGAAAGCTGGGACGATGACACATCGTGAGTACACCACAGAGTTCAACCGAATGTCTAGGTTGGTACCCGATATGGTTAATATTGAGGCTAAGAGAATCAAGTGCTATGGGAGGTGATTGCCACAGAAGGTCCGCACGTTGGTCAGGGCAAATAAACCTGCTACTTTTAACTCTGCTGTCGAACTCGCAGAGGTGGTTTATGAAGACCTGGCTGTGGATGATGCTGTGGTAGAAGTAGAGAAGAAAGATAAGAAGTGGGTCAATCATGCTAAGTGACCCGGTACTCAATTGTGGAACCCTATGAACAAGCAACCGAGATTTTAAGAGAAGAGGTCGTGTAAGACCTGTGGAAAGATGCATGGGGGTGAGTGCAAGTGGGGTAAAGGATCTGATGTTTATCATAAGTGTGGTAAGGCTCACGGAGGAGAGTGCAGGCTTGGGTCGAATGCCTGTTATAAGTGTGGATAGGTGGGACATTATGCTCCCGATTGTACTGCAAAACCCGCATGTTACAAGTGTGGTAAGCCGGGCCATTTTGCTAGGGAATGCACTGATGGTGGGACTGGAGGGAGTGGAAAGAATGATGCTGAACAGACTAGGCCAAGGACTAGAGCTTACATGCTAACTCAAGAACAAGCCAAGCAGATTCCGGATGTTGTGACGGGTACGTTTTTAGTAAATGATATTTCCGCTTCAGTATTGTTCGACTCTGATGCGAACAAAAGTTTCGTAGTCACATCATTTAGTAAATTAGCTAAAATGAAATGTTGCCGAGTGTCTGAAACTTTTATAGTAGAAACCGCTAGTGACAACTCGGTTAAAATAATGAGAATGGTTAAGGACTGTAAGATAGATTTAGATGGGCATGAGTTCCCTATTACTTTGTATGTTATAACCTTAGGAGGGTTCGATGTGGTTTTGAGAATGGATTGGTTGTTTGAGTACGAAGCTCAGATAGTGTGTAAGAGTAGGATAATAAGGTTAAAGTCCTTGGATGGCAGTGAGGTGACGGTTTATGGTGATAAGGAAAGTTCTGGGCTTTAATGTCATTTAGATGATAAAAGCCGAGGTTTTGTTAAGGCGAGGGTGTGGTGCCTACCTGGCGTATGTTGTCAACGCTACGGCCGAGACGAAAGAAATGAAGAATGTTCCTATCGTGTGCGACTACCCAGAAGTATTCCCTGAGGATATTCCGGGGTTGCCACCGTAGCGAGAGATATAATTCCAGATAGATTTAATACCAGGAGGCCAGCCCGTCACGAAAGCGCCTTACCGTCTAGCACCGTCTGAGATGAAAGAACTGATGTCCCAACTGTAAGAACTATCGCCCATGAACTGACATCCACCCGATGTTGACTTTCGATCAAGATTGCATCCCCCATAATCACTATCGATGTAAGCATGAAATACCATACGGGAGTCTTTGGGATACCATAGACCTAAGCACGAATTTCCCTTTAGATATCGAAAGATACGCTTTACAACGATTAGGTGAGATTCTTTTGGATAACACTGATATCTAGCACACTGACACACAGGGAACATGATGTCCGGCCTACTGGCTGTGAGATACATTAGGGAGCCGATCATGGATCGATAGAGATTTTAATCAAATGGAGTCCCTGATGAATCTAGAGCAAGCACAGGTCTGGTAGCAATCGGAGTGAGAAAGGGAGTGGGATCCTTGAAACCAAATTTCTGGACAATATCATGAACTTATTTTTCTTGATGTATTAAAATCCCGTCCACCTTTTTTTCAACTTCAGACCCAGAATGAAAGTCATCTCCCCCAATGAGCTAATCTCAAACCGGTTTTGCATTACCTCGGCAAACTCTCCACACAATTTATCAGATGTAGATCCAAAGATAATATCTTCAACATACACTTGGACCAAAATTTGATCGTCCTTCACCTTCTTGATAAAGAGTGTTTAATCGATAACCCCTCTTCTATAGCCATTCTTTTATAGGTGTTCTGCTAGTGTAGCATACCAAGAACGCGGTGCCTGCCGAAGGCCATAAAGAGCTTCATCAAGACGGTAAACATAATTTGGACAATCAGGATCCTCAAAACCTGGCTTTTGCTTGACATAAATATCTTCTTTCACTTTACCATACTAGAAAGTGGTCTTCACATCCATTTGATAAACTTGTGAAATTCATGTATGAGGCATATGCCAAAAACAGACGAATTGCCTCAAGCCTAGCTACAGGTGCATAAGTTTCATCGTAATCAAGACCTTCTTGTTGAGAGAATCATTGAACAACCAATCTTGCTTTGTTTCTTATAATCACCCCTTTATCATCTTTTCTGTTCCTGAATACCCACATCATCCCAATAGGTCTCTTGTTCTCTGGCATCTTGACTAGCCTCCAAACATGAAGTTTCTAGAACTGCAATAGCTCGTCTTGCATAGCTTCCACCAACGAGTTTTCCTTCAGGGCCACTCTGTAGTCCTTCGGTTCAACCTGTGAAATAAAACATGCAAAAAGATCTGTTAATGGTACCATATTTCTTCCTTATTTGGATGCCAGCAGATGGAGAACCGATGATGTTCTCTGTGGATGATTTCGATGTATGGGCAGCTGAGGAATATCAACAACAATGGTGACAGGCTCTGCTTGAAGATTAACAGATAAATTCTCTATGGGATGAAAAATGCGAGGAGCATTGATACGAGTATCAGTTGCTGATTGAATAGAGTCAGGTTGATCAACTCAATGTTCTTGAGCAATTTGTTCTTCCTAGAGATGTTCACCATATGAAACAGCAATTGCATCTATGGGAGTAGATGCACTGTTGTCAGAGTCACCAACAGCAGGTTTTTCGATGGCAGCAACAGCTTGAATTATTTTTCATGAGAGGGAGGCGTGGCAACAGATTCTACCACGCTTGGAGCTGTTTGATGGTCTGCCACGATTTCAGTCTGAGGCTTTTCCACATTATTAGCAGACTGGAATGAGTCATCTGAATCAATGTCAGATACATCTTCGACTTCAATCAAATCAGTTGAATCGGTGGATTGAGCAGCGTGATCGTTAACAACTTGATTATTTTCTGGCAGAGGATCAGGTGGTGGTGCAACAGGTGGTACTATTCGGTTGGAAGGCTCAACTGGTATTCTCACTTTAGATAAACTATTGATAATGGATTGCATCAACAGAGGCTCAGATGAAGAAGATGGAACTTGAGTAGTTGCAGGTGGTGGAGTATACATGCCACAGAACTGTTTGAACAAGTAGTCATAGTTAAACAACTAGTCGGTTCCCTTGCGAGCATCAGTGGTGTTAAGCTCTTTCCAGTCAACACTGAACGATTCCAGAATTAGCTTGGTCTTCTTGTTGTAGACACGATAAGCGGTTTTGTTAGTAGCATGACCAATGATCCTCTTTAAAACGCTGAATAAATTCTTTCATAGTAAAGATAATTTCTTGTAGTTCCCCTTCTTGCTCTAAAAATGAGGAAAGACTTGTCGGAAATAGTTAGCTTGGTCCGACCAAGAAAGACAAGGGACTCTTTGGGCATTGCTTGAGTCGAGTGAAGTAAAGACTGGCTACCTAGAATATAAAGATCCCTCACTGCACACTTTAGATATCTGTTTCCTTCCAATCAAAGACGGCGAAGCGCCTCTAATCTAAAGGCCAAAGAGTGCTCTTTGCGCTACTACGCATCCTTACTCATAGTATAGTGCAAGTTAGGTTTGGGTATAGCAGGACTTGAACCTGCGACCATTAGGTTAAAAGCCCAATGCTCTACCAACTGAGCTATACACCCCAAAAAATATGTTTTATCCGGCTCCGTAGAAAGCTTTCTTTACTCAAGCAAAGACGAAGCAAAACCTTTCTTTTCTTATGATTAGAGGGAAGGATCACTCCAAAAAGCAAGCTTTCTTTATATACGATAAATAAATTTGAAGTTCTTTCCTCGGTCTTCATTCAGTGAAAGGTAGTTCGCTGGGCCTGTATTTTGCTCCCAGAGGTGCTGGTTCGACTCCAGCTCGCGACAAGACCAAAGGTCATAGAATATCTAGGCGCCCACCCCTCCTGGCAAAGAAAGAAAGGCAGGTTCAGGCGATTGATCATAAAAAGATTTCCTTCCCTTTCTTTATGACAGAGCAATTGAATGCAGCGGTGCAGGGCCTCTAAGATTATGAATAAGCTATTCATTTTCCGTCCTATTGAAGAAATTCGGCATGATGGTAGTAGAGTAGTCGATCTGATCTTGCGCGCGGGCGGATAGAAATGCCTATAGATAAGGTAGGCGAGGCTAGCTTGCCGGCAAAAGGCGATTGTCTTTTGTTTGATGAGAACGAGAAGGGCAATTGACTGCAGGCCTATTGGGTGGGGGCAACTGGAGGAAGACAGCACAGGGCAAAGCAAAGGGCAGAGCTTCGAGTGACGGGCTGTCGAAGAGCAAAGAAAAAAGTCACTCGAAGCTCCTCTATCGCGCCCTAGCCGAGCGGTCATCGCCTGCACAAGCAAGCAGATTAGCTCCGTCATTCCATTATTGTGCCGGCAGGCCTGGGCGAGCGAGGTAGGCTTAGATTAGAGGGAGGGGGACTGCAAACGTCCGCCCCATGAAGCGCCAGGGAACCATGCATTCCTCTCGGGCTGGGCTCTCGCGTGTCCGGGGTCCGATCAGATCAACCAGCGACCGGTTTACGGAACAAGGAGTTAAGCAAGGGCCGGGAGATTGATGAAAGAAACTGGCCGAAGTCAGTGTTGTGTTCAACTCCGCGGTTGGAAGGATTGCTTTCTACCGTCTGTCTTTTCCTTCTCTCTCTTCTCTTAGCAAAGTAGGCTCAAGTCAAACTTTTGGCTTGCTACAAGCTGGGCTCAGGGACTGCAGTCAGCCGCTTCCCCTGTAGTCGTCAGCTCGTTTTTGATAGATCCGATCGGGTGTTCATAATCTGGAGTAAAAGGATTCGAACCTTTGCATGCCGGTACCAAAAACCGATGCCTTACCACTTGGCTATACTCCATACGGCCTGTTTTGGACGGTAAACGGGGAGAGGGGAAGGGGGAAGCAGGGCTCAAAGAACGAGCCGAGCCGCGCAAGGACGCGGGGATATAGCAAGTAAGCAGAAAGGTTCTCCCTTTAGGACCGACTACAACAAGTTCACGACTCTAATAGAAAGAAAGGGTAAGCTCTCTGCTTTATTTGCTTGCAATGCTATGCCTATCAAAGTTGGCGAACGCTTCTGTAACCTTAGACTCGTTACACTGTTCGACTGAACTCGTTGGCTCCACGTCCACCGAAAGTAGGTAACCTTCGTCACCGTTGGTTCCCGTAACCAAACATTTCTTCTCTTTTCTCTTTCTTTTTTCTTTTTAGAAAGAAGAAGGCTCCTGAATCAGCGCAGGGAAAAATCCGCAAGCAGGAGAACTGTACTAACCTGCCGCCGGTTACTTTATCAGGGCTCCGCAGAAGAAGAAAGAAGGTCCGGGTCCAATTTCTAATGAAGCGAAGGTCCCCCTTACTCCCTATTCTCTCTTAAAGCTTTATAAAGCTCTAAAAAGGGCTGGTTAAGAACTATTGACTGTAAACGATAGCAGTTACAATCACTCAATGGATATGCTCGCCTTTGGAATGAAGATGGATGAACAGGCACTTGAGCCTGGAACTGATCTTTCCAAAAAGTACTTCTTCGATCTGAAGGTGTGTTAAGCATATAGTCATTGTGGTTACAGACGGGTTCTGTTTCTGATTAGACTAAGAACCTTCAGTCTAAGAAACCTGCTTAGCTTCTCCCCCCCTGCCATGTATTGGCTCTCTTTCCGCTGATAGAGCAGTTTGCTAGTTTACATTCCTCTATCTGAATCTCTAACACTAACAGGCTACAATCACCAACTTCATCACTGCCTTCTTGTTACACTTAGATTTTGTTCCCACCCCAGCTCTAAGTTCACTATTTCAGAGCTCTATCCCTTTCTTTCTCCGGGTCTATCCTCTCACCCGGAAGGTGGCTAACTCCTTGGTCTTACGAGCCGCTTACGCTAACTCAAGCAGGTACCGGGAGGGACATCTTAGGCAGTAGAATCGAGCGGTGCCGTTCAGTGACTACATACGAGTTTATGAATCAATTCAATTTCCTCTTCTATTGTAGCGATACGAACTCAGAAGCAATAGTAAAAGAAGCTATCATCTCATGGGAGTCAGATGATTGTCTGGACTGGTTCTTTTGAGGGAGGCCTATAAATTGCACGGGTCCAAGCTTGATTGATTGATTCTTTTAAATAACACTCATCTGCCTTTTCAGCAAATTTAGGATCAGGCTGAGCACCCGTATGGAGCAAGGTGCATGGACATCCAAATGTCTTGAAGTAGTTGACTTGCGGCTTTTTCTTGTAGTAGACTTCATATGGAGTTTTCTTCAAGCGCTTATTGACGATCACACGATTTTGAGTAAAGCAAGCAACATTGATTGCTTCACCCCAAAAGGATAAAGGAAGTTTCGAGTTTGGCAACATTGTTATAGCAGCTTCAATCAGAGTTTTATTTCGACGTTTAGCTACTCCATTTTGTTGCGGAGTGTATGGAGCACTGAAGTGGCGATCTATCCCATTGGAACTACAAAAGTCATCTAGTGTTCGATTGCACAACTCAGTTCCATTGTCGCTTCTTATACATTTCACCTTTTTGTTTGTCTGTCTTTCCACAAGTGTAATAAATTTGATAAAAAACTGAGCAGTTTCATCCTTGTGCCCTAAAAGGAAAGTCCAACTGAAACGAGAATAATCATCAGTAATCACAAGATAATGGGCTTTTCGGCCGATTGCCAATAGATGGATATGACCAAATAAATCCATATGTAACAGCTGAAGGATGAAATCTATGAAGTTAATCGACTTGGGCCTGTGAGGGAGCTTGTGTTTCTTGCATTTAGAGCACGAAATACATATATCAATGCAAGAGAAAGATTTAACAGGCAATCCCCTCACATGCTCACTTTGACCAATTTGTTTAAGTTTTTCAAATTTACATGACCAAGACGTCTATGCCATAGAGAAGAGTCGTTCTCCGAGGCCTTAGATAGTAAACATGAAGCGGTCTTACGTGAGTAAGAGCTATTCATGTCTAATATATAAGCATCATTATGCCTCGGAGTACGCATCAAGATCCATTCTTATGCGACTTTGAAACCTGGTTTGAGAATCAAGCATTCATTCTTAGTGAATAGAGTGGAGTACTGTCGATCACAAATTTGTGAGACACTTAGCACATTATGATTCAATTGCTCCACCAAATTGACGTCATCAAACGTTAAGATCCCATTTGAAACTCTTCCACGTTTTGTGATGTTACCACCCACGTCTCTAGCGAAAGAAACGTGTTCACCATTAACTGGTTTCACATCGAACAGTAAGGACTCGCCTCCCGTCATGTGTGGGGTGCAACCACTATCTAGGTACCATATACTATTGACAGACCTTCTTGACTTATCCTACACACATTAACAACTTAATTAGACATGGGTTCCCGAGACTTAGTTGTCTCGGGAAGCTCGACCACAGAATTACCATTATTTATTTTCGTGTCACTAATTATGAAGTCTTGGGATGTGTCAGAATCAGATGAACAGTCCTTAAGAGCCCATGCACGTGCATGTTTCATGGTTTTAGAAGATTTTTTGGACTGTCGTCTTCTTGGTTTTAAAACAAAATCCTCATATTTCTCAATCTTTGGATTCTTTTTCTTGTTTCTTTTTGGTGAATTCCTTGACATTTCAGTCTTAGTATTCATTTTTTCTCTCGCCTTTTTTGGTTGCCCAAAAAGGCGGTTTACTGTTCTTCTTATTTCTGGATCTCATATCCATTTCACTAGCAGAACTATCAGATCGATCATTTCTTGTTCTTGAGCTTGGCGTAGCTCTGGAACAGCATTGATTAAACTGACTGTTTATTTCACATTTCTTTCTATGCCAGTTCTTGCAATGCCTTGCAAGGTGAGATGGGTTACCACATACATAACAAAGCCGTTTTCTGTTATCCCTATAAAACTTGTTAGAACTATGATACATGTCTTGTGGAGAATATGGTGATGCTTGGAAAGGAACAAACAAGTTATCAGATCTATAGCCTCGATCATAAATAACGTTTGAATAGAATGAACTGACATAATCTTGTGGATGACAGCCATAGTAGCTATTATCAAACTGATTGTAGAGTTGAGGATGATAAATTTGATTAGTTTATTGGAAAAAAATATTTCTATGCGGCGGCACATATTTACTATAAGTGCTAGGTTTTTCTTTTTCAAAACAATTTTTTTTTTAAATTTATCTCCCTCTATTTTACAATCACTTGATGGACCGCTAGTTATGCTTGTCTCAACAACCACTTTCTTTTGCATATTTATGCTATTAATAATCTCATCAAAAATAGTTTCACAATTACTATCATTAATGTGGAAACATCATTTTCATTCACATCATTAAGAGAAGTGCCAACATCAACACTCTCACAAAGTACATGTTTGTTCAAAATGTTTTTCAAAGTATTATTATTACAGACCGGGTTAACATCATATGGTTTTAGATTCACACTTGAATCAAGAAGTGAATTTAAAATCTTTTTATCTCCATAACCCTTGCTCGTTTCCACACAATCACTTTCTTCTACACGACCTGCTGAAGAAGATGAACTACCATTTGGACTAATTGATGGAAGAGTTGGATCAACGGTCTTGGGGACAGTAGGAATAAATGTCTTTGGTTTTGGCACGTGACCAATATCATAGACCATTTCATCCTCAGGTGGGGTATTGAAACTAAAGTGAGAAAGGCTAGTATAATTCTCATTAAACGAAGGTGGAACAATAGTATTATCATAGCCTATTCCAGTCTTTGGTCCCACCCAATCTGTGCCCCAGTTATTCCATTAAGCTTATTAGAAGCTAACTCAAATTTGTCAACGACTATTTTTCTTTGAGCTAAATCTAACTCTAATTTGTCAATTTTAGCATTTAACTTAACAACACGTCTTTCGTGATGTTCAGATAGTTTTTCAACTTGAAAAGTTTTTCATTAAGCTTAGCCATGTCATAAATCTTTTCAGCCTTCCTAAGATCATCGTTCTGGCATCTAAGGCTAAGATTTTCATCTATAACCATAGCATTATGAGTTTTATAGTGCATAACTTTATCAATACAAGCTTGTGAGAAAAGTTTGCGTACCTCAAGAATGACAGAGGTAAGTGCAGGTGCTCCAGCAGCAGGGCTCGATGAGGTGTTTTCTTCATTTGAGAAACCCATTCCAGCGAAGGTTAGAGGATTCTTCAGCTCTTCAAATTGGTCATCCTCCCAATCTGGTTGAGTTGTTTCAGCTGTTCTTGTAATCATAGCCTTTCATCTCGACTCGAAGATTCCTTTGGATGTGCTTCCTTGACTAATTCTTGGGATTCTTGACTTCAAGGAGTAACTTGGAACGGGCTTCTTGTCATGTCTTTTAGCACCCTCATTGTCAGACATCTCGGTGATCTTCATGTCATTGACAGCCATTTGTAGATTGGTGCATTCTCTTGCAAAGTGACTTGATTCATTGCAGTTGTAGCAACACAGCTTGTCTTTCTCAAATCCAATGCTCTTCCCGTCAGAATCTCTAAAACTGTTCTTCTCATACTTTTTCATGAAGTTAGAAGCTCGGTGAACAACCATGGCCATCTGGTACTTGATGTTCATTTTCTTGAGATCCTTCTTGTTGATCTCGGGAAGATCTCCTTGCTCAAAGGACGGAAGAAGCAAGTTTCCTTGTAACAACTTCTCATGGCTTGCCATAAAGGCATGGAACAGTGCCACATTGGAGTCATCAGCTGAAAAGGTTTGAGGAGCAGAGTGAGCTTGATTGCTAGTTGGTTTCTTGATCCCATGAGCCTTTAAGGCTTGTGCAACTGGTTTGGCAACTGCATATTGAAATTAGCTTGAACTTGATGGTGCTTGGGGTGTAGTAGATGTCTTGAAGGAAGAATTAGTAGTGTGAACAGTAGGTTGTGCTTGACTCAGAAATGATGTGCTCATACTTGATCCAGTAGATATCCCAGCTTGATTGAGAGAATTGATATGATTACCCATCCTTAACTTGTCATCCATCTCAAATGACTTGATAATGGAAGTCAAGTCAACAAGGGTGGTAATTTAAAGATTAGTAGTTCTCTTGATTGTGATAACATTACTGTTCCAGGCATATGGAAGGGAGTTAAGCAGCTTGTCATTGATTTCAATGTGGTCATAGTCAATTCCAGCACTCTTGATCTTAGTAATCAACGTTTCAAATCTATGAATAAGGTTAGCAACTGATTCTCCTTGTACATGATTAAACATGTTGAATTCACCCTTCAGCATTCCCTTTTTGCTATTCTTCATTTCAGTATTTCCCTCAAACTTGCTAACCAAAGCATCTCAGAGACCTTTGGTAGTGGTGTAATCTCTCAAGATTTGAGCAATTTCTCGTGAAATGCAAACACTAAGAACACCAAAAACTTTTTGATCATCACTAAAATTCTTCCTATCAGTATCATCATAAGAAGTCACGGGCTTAGGAACTTGGCCATCAACAGTAGTAGTCATGTGATTGTACGGACCTTGCTCAAGGGGTCTAAGAAGATTATAATCAAGAATTCTGATGTAGTTCTTAAACCGCCATTTGAGCTCTTCAAAGTCATTGTCCCAATTCATTAACTTTGGAGGCTTATTAGTAGTTCCGGCCTCATTCTCAAAGATCAAGTAATTTCTCGCAGCCTCATTTCTAACTTCTTCATTTGTATTAGCCATTGTTTAAACAATCTCAAGCTCAAACACAAATACAAACTGATTCTATTGAAAAACACAAGTATGAAGTAATCGACTGCAAAGTAATCGAATGCAGAGTAATCGAATGGATAAGCAACTTATGAGAAAATGATTAAGTATAAAGTAATCAAATGGCTCAACAATCTAATTGAATGGATGATTCTAATTTAATGAGATTATAGTATAATCGAATGGTGATTCGATTCGATTCGATTAGGTTATGATTCGATTAGAATTTAATCTGGACTCGATTCGATTACTTCTGATATTCGATTAGATCATTTGGGATTTGATTAGATTAAGCTTTATTCGATTCGATCAATCTTGAACTCGATTAGATTACAAATCAAGCTCGATTCGAATAGGGGATTCGATTCGATTAAGCTGTACTTGTGGAAAGTACGGATGGTACTTTCTGCCACCGTTTTCAAGATTTCCTTTGTGAGAATATCACTTCAATCACTTTGACACTTAATCTAAGTATTATCCATATTTTAACACTTTTATATACCAAATCTTAAATTTTTAAAACTTTAACACTTGAATCTTCAACAAATTAACACATAAACTTTTAACCCGAGGCTTGAATACACAAAATTATGAACTTTTGAACACTTTTTCTTCACTCTTAGGTACCCGTAACCCACTACAAAGCTTGAAAATTCGTCTTCAACACAAACAAGACCAAAATCCAAGGTTGTGACCCAAGATCTACAAGTAGTAGAGCCCGAAAGCTCTGATACCAATTGTAGGTCCCTTGGACGGATTTAACAACACTATTACTAGTCTACTTGGATCAACCTCTACACTAGCTAGTGGAAATTACTAGTGAGGACCGAGATCTCGAATCTTGTATGGTTATTTTATGACCATGAGGGATGAGAGAAAAGAGAGAAGATAGAGCTTTTAACTATGGATAAGGTTAGAGAAATGACAAAAGATTGTTTGTGCAAGCGTTACACACACTACATATAGTGTGTGTGCTCATGCACCATTTCATTTATTAACGGCCTATTGGGCTCCAAAATATATGGCCTTGGGCCCAAATATACAAATAAACATAAACCGACTAGCTTACATACATATACGTTTAAGTTTAAACAAATACAAAGACTAAACCAAAATGGCTCTAACATGCATTACATCAGAAGAATTATATTTTACAAGTCTGCAATGTATCATGAGTGGGGCAGATCTAGGGGGTTGAGAGGTGCTCGAGATACCCATCAAATTTCATGACGAATGCAAAACCGGTGTGATCATCTTTTATTCTTCGTTTTATGTATTCGGATACCCCTAGGAGGCTATGTCCAAAAACTATTTTTAGATACCTTTGAAATTTTCTTCTAGATATGTCACTGATCACGAGATGCCGGTAAAGTTCGCATATATTTCAGAGAATGATACATCATTTCTTTATATCAACCGGCTTGATTCATTATAGTATACATATATAGATATACGTGACACACGCATTATTAATATAATTAATTTGTTCTTACTCTTATGTCACTTAATGTATAATTTTCGCAGATAGAAATAAGTGCAAAGTTACCATCGTTTAAAACAAAACTACTTCCAGTGTTACGTCACTAGACGTAAATCACGTAAATATGTAAAGATATCATTGCTATTATTTTGGCAACTCACTTTATCAAAACGTTATTCTCATGATTTTAATTTCCCAAATAATTGTTATCATTAAATTTGCTTAAGTCACTTAGATCATGAACATATATTTTTGTTTGGAATCGAATTTACTGTTTACCTTCTATCTCATTTTTGCTATATTATATTCTACAATAATTGTGTATATAATCACATCATAATCAACTTGAAACACATTAACTTTTAATTTAATATCCACTAATCTAAATAAGAAAATCAATAAATAATTAAATATATATTTATTTAATTATATATTTCATCAGCTTGTTGCCCGCCTACCTGCTATATTGATGTAATATCTATGTTTCATCAGTAGAAATAAATAAAATTTTTGTCAAAAAAAAAAAAAAAAAAAAAAAAAATATATATATCATTAAATTATTGTATCAATAAAGTAATGAAAGCAATAAACACAATCAAAAAGCATTTAAATGCCATAAACTAGTGGTAACGTCTTCTCAAGGTTCTCATACGTTTCATAAAGCGATGGTTGCTTCATCTATACCCAATCATCTTTTTCTTTTATCATCTTATTATTATTATTATTATTCCACAACCTCATATTCACCACCACCACCATCATGACCACTGAATCAGCCACCCATAGAGTCACTTCATTCACCAAACTGGCAGCTTACTTTCTCATAATCCCCTTGTCCTATTACCTTGGCTATTTATCAGCTCTTTTAAAAAATCCAGCATATGGTCCACTCTACCATCAAACCACCACCACCATAGTCAACCCACCACCGCAAGCCGCCGACGTTGATCACTACCAATTCCAAACTCGTTGCGCTAACCCGATTCCACATCAACTAGTTCGCCAAACAATTATAAACCGGATCTTTAACGGGACATCCCCGTATAAAGATTTCCCCCAACCTCATATTAAACCACTCTTACGAGGAAAAAGAATAAAAGGTTGGGGGTCCACCGGGCTTGTGTTTAAGAATCTGATTCATAAACACAAGCCCAAGACCATAATAGAAATAGGCACCTTTTTAGGTGCCTCAGCTATACACATGGCCGAGTTGGCTAGACAACTCGGCCTACAGACTCAGATATTATGCATAGACGATTTTCGGGGGTGGCCCGAGTTACCAAATCAGTATCGAGACATTAAAAAATTAAATGGTGACACCATTTTGTTGTACCAATTCATGCAAAATGTGGTTCATGTGAATGCAACCGAAAGCATTATATTTTTACCATATTCGACGGGGGTAACTCTCGAGAAACTATGCGAGTGGGGCGTGTTGGCGGATATGATTGAAGTTGACGCGGGCCATGATTTTCACTCGGCTTGGTCCGATATCAATCGGGCTTATAAGTTACTGAGGCCCGGTGGGGTTCTTTTCGGGCATGATTATTTTACGGGTGCTGATAATAGAGGTGTTAGAAGAGCTGTGAATATGTTTGCTCGAGTCAAAGGGCTTCGGGTCAAGGCTGATGGTCAACATTGGGTACTTGACTCACTTTAAAAGATGACCACTTATCTCTTTCTCTCTATATATAGGTTTTATGTACATGTTATAAAGACTAAAGAGTGATTCTTGTACATCAAGGTTTTGTAATCAAGTATTCCCCTTTTAGTTGCAAGTTAAAACTGTTGTCCTCACGAGTACTTTTCGGGAAATTTTGTCCTTTTCATGATTTAGTAAGAAAATTTGAAAAAAATATTGTATTAATTCATTGACAGAAACAGAACTTTTAATCATAAGTTGATAGCAACAAGATTTTTTTCATCAAATAAAGATCATAAATTCTTCAAAAAGAAACTTGTTTTTTACACGAAGAAATGTGGCCCTTTGAATATGAGAGGTCGATATATGACATACTTACAAAGATTATACATACCCTAGTTCTGAGCAAAAATCAGGGGGCACAACCCCGCCCCCATTATAGTCCGCCTATGGTTGTTTACCCTCTTTCTAAAGTAAAAAAGGTTAATTAAGTTTTAATTTATAAGTAAATAATACTTAGTCAAATATATAAATTTATATAAGTAATTATAAGTAATTATATATAAATTAATTATCTATAATAAGTTATACTGATGTAGATAAAGTTATTAACTATGTTTTTGTTGTTTGTCACAATATTATTTAGTAATTTAAATAACTTAATGTAGTTAAAAAGTATTTTTATGAAAAATATTAATTTGAAAAAGGAGAATTCATTAAAATGTATAAATTATCGTAAAATTAATACATTACTAATTAACTTTATATTGATAAATAAATTATCTTTGTAAATATTAATCACATAAATAAATATTTAAAAGTTAATATGATGTTTATTATTGATAAAGACATAGTATTAAAGAAGAATAAAACAACTTTTTTGCGTTTAAGACTATGTGTTGTAGTTGAAACCACCATCAAGATTCACTCTTATCATATTGCATCATAAGCCCACTTGTCAACTATGTTGTAGTGGGTGAGCCAATACCCCCCCTCTCTCAATCCATTCCCTCCACTCCGAGTAGCGGTTGTGAGCCAGCTTGTGCTACCCGTTTGCGTCCCCCATTCGTTGGATGGTGTTATAGTGTTTGTGAGTGAAATGGCTGAAGTCCCCTCCATAGCGTACCAGATAAAGCCCCACAACAAACAATCTAAGAAGTAATGAAATGAGGCCCAATTGCTTTATATTTATTAAATGGGTTTATGAATTGAAACCAATTTGGCTTACCCTACCCAAGATTTCTTCAAGATTGCTTATTTGTATAGAAACGAAAAGGGTCAGGCTAAATGTACCCCCTTGCTATTCATACATCCCCCTTGAACTTTCATTTCCCTTTGACATTTGTAATTGGCATGTTACTCCCTCTTATTTTATTTTATAATTCTCTCAAATTATCAAATAAAAAACTATTAAATTTATTTTTGTTTTACAGTTTTTTATATATTTTTGTTATTGATTTTATTATTTTACCTTTTTAAGATCTTATTAAAAAGTTTGTTTTTATTTTTTTACATGTTTTAAAAAGTTTTGTATGTTTTATCTAGCTAGATTTTTTATTTTTTTTTTATTTTTTTTATAAAATGTATTCAAAACAATTTGATTTTTTTGTTAGGTTTGGATACATGAGATTAATGTTAAGAGAAAAGAGTCAATTTTTATATCAAGTTGTATGTTATTAAACCTTTTTATTTATAAAAAATATTATGCTTTTTATAAAAGAATGTAAACTATCTCTTAATTTAAAAAAAACACTCTACAAAAAGATTAAAAGAAGTATAGAAAAAAAATACATGTTTTTTAAAACAAAAAAAACATCATTTTTTAGATAAGAAAAAAAACATTTTTCTAAGTAAGGAAAATATGTTTTTATTAAAGGCTTTTAAATTTACATAAAAAGATAAATAGAAAAAAAAATATTAAATAAAAATAGAAAAAAATTGCTTTTATAAAAATAATAATGATAATAAAAGATAACAAAATAACAAAAGAAGCAACAAAAAGGTTTAAATTGTATTAATGTAAAACTTGAGGGATTGTGTATGTTTAATAAAAATGGATGAAAGGGGGGGGGGGGGGGTACGTTAACACCCAAATGAAAAGCATGCTTTGTCAAGTCACATGTATAAACTCCATCTCATAAAGAGCCCGTTTTATTTTAGTTTAGAGACATGTTTAATACATATAATTATTACATCAATACTCTTACCACATTTAGGAAAGTCAATTGTACATCTTGAGAGAAATCACACCAGAAAAATTCTAACACAAATGTAATTTGTTGATTTAATTGCGCTTAATATCATTAAGAACTACTAATCCCTATTGTACCGATGCTACATATTTTATCATTCTAATGTCACTCCATTTATATGTCTAATCAAACAAATTCATTGTTTAAAGCCAACCTTTAACTCAAATCTTGAATCTTCTAACCATAGGGCGTAGATTGTTATAATGGAAGTATCAATTATATATTAACACACATGCTGGTTAAAAAAGGTAAATAAACACGACATTCATATCATTTAACTATATTGTATGATTCCATTATGAATTTGAATTCTTAGACTAACAGACTAATGTAAACCATTATGTGTTTCTTTTACCAAGAATTAAAATCGATCACATTAGATATTCAAATCTTAAAGAATTTTATTTATGAAGTTAACAAAGCAATCATGTTTATTAACAATCTAATATGTTTCCGAATTAAATCCGGGCTTAAAAACAAGAAGTCATACAAACAAATCATTCAATAATTGAATTTAACTTAACATAATTGTTCCAAATAAGTTTTTGAATCAAGATCAAGAAACTAACCAAGCGTTGAATTGATTAACTTTACATTGTGGCTAAATCAATCAAACCAAATACAAAATGAAACATACATTTAAAAACTAACAAAACCACAAAAGTAGGTTACTTATCTTTAAAATCACAATCTCGCAAACTAGAATATATTTTTTTATAAATAAAATTTCTTCTCTTCATCCTCCGGCCACCGTATAATAGAGGTATACAAAACGGTTATGTTCAAGAACCGGTTCTAATTATAGTCAAGAAAACCAAAATATGTTCATTAGGAATAGATTTCACATTTAGAGAACTAGAATACTGAAATGGTAGGTTCAGGTCCAAACCAGTCACCGGCCCGAAACATGTTTCTATAAAAAATTGTTTCTATAAAATAAATAATTATTTTAAATATATAAAATATAAAATAAAGTTATCTTCAATTTATTTTGTGTAACATCCGTATTCTAAAGATACTAATAAATAAAGATTTATCATTAGCTTTCTATGGATCTAATTATTTAATTAATTAAGAGTAGTTACACACGCGCTTGTGGAAGAAATTGGGCTTAATAAAGGTCTGAGGGCTCAAGGGTTCATGTGTTAAGGAGTATATATACTTCTTAAACCCTGAAACCATTACGCTCTTTTCACTTCAAGAACACGCACACACTCCTCTCTCTATTTTAGGATCTAAGGAAGGTGTCAGGTTTTTCATTTCTTAGCAAGGATTCAAGGTTTTCATCATGTATTCCCTATATCTAAACAACAACGAATCATCAAGATCTAAAGATGTATGGTCAAACCGGATCTCTAAAGGTATGGTTCAAGTTAAAAGGTTGTTCATTTTATGTTAGTTTATATGGTCAGAAATCGGTTTGTAAGGATTAGTAAAATCCCAAACTTGGTCCTAAATGAACACTCGAGCTAAATTCTCTATTTTTAACTGGTTTTGTGATATTAGAAATGCTCTTATATCTTGTAAGCAAATTCGTTTTCCTTTATTCAAGACAAGTATGGTGTCTTAAAGACATAAACCAAACTATAGTTCCTACAAGTTTGAGCCTGACAGTTTATACTCGCATATGAACCTAGTGGAGATCATTCGCAAAATGGGCCAAGACCGGGCATTCGCAAAACAAGCCCAACATGCGATTAGAGCATATAATTCGTGCGGAAGGGCCTAAGAAACCGTGCGAATAAGATCAAGTTGTGGATAGGGCCCTGCGTGCGAATAACTTAATTATGGGAATGGGCTTAGAATGTATCCGTGAAGATAGGCCCATCGGTTTTGCGATTACACTTAGAGGTGCACAAATCGGGTTTTTTAAATACCCGAGTTCGGGTATATAACCGGGTTCGGGTATGACCGGGTATTAGGAATAATCGAGTCGGGTATTGTCTCTAAAAAGCATACCCTATGCATCGGGATCGGGTCGGGTATAGAACCGGGTATTCTAAAACCGGGTATTTGAATACACTATTATCGGGTATTAAAAAACACTATTTATGTGTTTTTTTGGTTTTTTTTTCCGGATTTTTTTCGGGTATAGATTGGATTTTTTAAAAGTTTGCATTTTGTAGGGGTATTTTTCGGGTTTTTTAAGGTATTTTCGGGTATACATCGGGTATGGAACCGGTTCGGGTTTTCGGGTATTACCGGGTACAAATCGGGTCCGGTTCGGGTTTTAGTGCCAAAATGCATACCCTATCCGTACCCTACGGGTAGGGTCGGGTACGGGTTCGGGTATTAAAAAACCGGTTCTGGGTTTTTATTTCGGGTCCGGTTCCGGTTCGGTTTTTTTTTCACCTCTAATTACACTTCCATGCACATAGGCCCATTTGTCTTAAGCAGCCCATGTGATTATAAAGCTACTAGATGTCCTTTGGTCCATGTGAATGGGAACTTTGCGGATATCCATGTGGATGTAAAAATGCAATTTAGGTTTTGGCCCATGTGAATATATTAATATTTGGGTCATGCGAATTTGAGGGGTGAGTGGGCTTAAGCCCGTAGACTTTTTATTAGGCTCAATGTTGTAAGAATAATCCGTTATGCCTTGTTATTTTAGTTAAGCATTTTGTTGGACAAGTTAACTTAACTAGTCCAATTAGTTTGGATTCGATCGGTTAGTTCAGTTAAATAATAGTTATATATTAAACGGTTAGTCGGGCTTAGTAGAGGAAATGAATTATCAATAATTCATAACGCAAATAAGTTGATATACATTGCTTTAATTAGTGACTATATCTTGTGTTAGTGTGTATATATATTTAATTATAATAAGAACGTATGAGTGTATGATAGGTTGACAGGCCCTTATGATATATGTGTATATTATGGTGGCAAATCCTCATAGTTTCTGCGAAGTAAGGATGATAGATCCTTGTAATCTCTACGAATATGCTAAAATAGGATAGTAGATCCTTATAATTTCTTCGAATATATGATGACAAGTCCGTAGAATTCTATGAAGAAGAAAGAGTTAAGAACATAAGAAAGCAAGTAAGAAAGTAGGTAAGGTTATGTTTGGAATGACTATCTTAGTATCCGAATGTGAATTTATGTGTAAAAATAACATGTGACCTGTTAAATTAGAACTCACTTTTAAGATTTTAGTACTATGCATGCAGGTAAACAAGGTTCATGAAGCGTGAGTGGAGAAAATGCTATCCAAGAAGCGGTTGGCATCCAAATCAAGACTGGTTTTATGTTATACTTTTACTTAGATATTGAAAATACAAATTATGTTTGATTGATATGCATGAATGAATGTTCCGTATTTACTATGATATTTGGACCATGTTTATGAGTAAAGTCAACGACAGTAAGGTACCAAGAATCAAGGCCTTACATTTTGATAGTAATTACAAAAACAGAAATTGCAATACATGGCAACAAAACATAGAAATCACAATACATTTGCTTGTTTTATTAATCGTCGTCATTACTTGGTGTATTAGAGTTGGTTATTAGTCATTGTCGGAAACAACTGTTGTGTTGTTCTTCATCGAAAGCAATTTCTTCTACGGTACTTGGGTTCATCGTTCCATATGATCATTCCTCCTCGTATATGTGTGCCACTTCGGTATTTTTGTCTTTAAGTGAATATACGTGTTGCATCCATTGCGTCACGTTCAAATGGATTTTCAAATGAATTCACATTTCCACAAATCTTGAAGTGACCCTTGTTCTTTTTAAAGATATAGCCATGCCACTAACATAAAAGGCAAATTCCAAATCGATAGTAGAAGTTTGGGCAATTAGTTAATCAATTGCTAGAGTGGATTAAATCACATACTGGGATTCCTTTCTCCCCACGTTGGTTCAAAATATCGAAGCTTTTAAAATCTTGTGCAGGTAAAGTTGGAAAAAGTTTAGTTCGAATGGCCCAAAGTAGTTGGGTTTCTCGTTGTAGGATGAACTTGCATAATGGTCTTACTAGACGAAGAGCTTATACCAACATAAGATTAGGTATTTTTGAAAGTCATTTGAAAGAATCTTTTTTTTTCCTTTAAGCGTTTTGGAGATTTAAAAGAATATGAGGTGTTTGTTAGGATTAAACGCACACACGAACCGAACACGACACGCGAAAGCAATAAACGACACAAGGATTTAACATGGTTCGGTCTAAACTGACCTACGTCCACGGGTGACAACTAGGTATATTCTTTGTTGAGTGACAACGATTACAAGTACACGACATCAAATATATAGAGATACACTTAGGGTTTGTATCTTATTAAACAAGAAATCCAAACCGGGCCGGGCCTGCCCTTTGGACTTCAAATAATAAACCGGGCCTACACCGAAAGGCCTACGAAACCCAACAAACTCCCACTCGAAGGCCTTGAGTACTCTCGTCTGCACTCCTGATTGTACTTCTGTAATCCGAACATTAACCATCTTCTAGTTGCCACCGCCTTCTCATCAATTAACCTGAAGGCCCGTTGAAGCTTCCCGGAGCTCCAACACGTCAGTCACGGCTAAAACTGCCATAACCAATTCCTATTATTGGTTCTAAAACGGAACACATGACTATAAAGCCGTTATGCAACATCTAAATTCAAAAGCTAACGGTCATAACCAATTCCTATTATTGGTTCTAAAATGCCCTGTTCTAAACCGGTTTCTAAAAAACAAATCTATTTTATATAATAAATAAAAGATAAAAAATCATATGCTACGTGTTTCCTTCATATTCATGCATACCATATTTCCCGCTTCCTTCTCTTATTTAATACACCTCTCTTTTAATAACCTTTTGTTGTTAATTAAATATATGAAAATCAAACTTTATTAGACAACAATTAATGTATTTTCAAAACACATTTATATATTAAATTTTATATGTTTGTGAACTTCTCTTAAAATCGTTAGTATATGTAATACATTTTTTTCACATGTAAGATATAATAAGGATTAAAAATTATATATATTAATATTTTTACCACATGTTAAAAGAGGATAAAGGACACATGAAAGGGTAAGCTTTATGGGTGACAAACCACAAAGCAAACCCCCCCCCCCCCCCAAGCCATGTGGTTAGATTGCTAAATTGTAATGACAAACCTTTACCATGAAGAATATATGAATATTGGAAAACATAAATGTGTAATTAATTATTATTATTATTATTATTATTATTGTTTATTATATATATATATATATATAGGTATTGGATCATTTAAGTAGTTTTTTTACAGCGAGAAGTGCGAGAAGTGAAGGTGTAACTCCATTAATCCTTAATTTCACTCACTTTCTTATGTGTAGGTGCGTTGTGTAGGTGCATATGTTTGTGTGTAGGTAAGTATGTTTGTATATGTATATGTGTATGTATGTTTTTATGTGTGTAGGTACATAGGTTTGAATGTGGCTCGGTACATTTATATGTTTGTAGGTAGGTTTGAATGTGTAATTAAGACATAAATACAACCAACCTACATATATGTATGTAAAATCATATTAAAGGGAGTGAAATTATGGATTAATGAAGTTATACATTCACTTCTCGCACTTCTCGCTGTAATATCACTTCTCGCAAAATCCATCCCTATATATATATATATATATATATATATATATATATATATATATATATATATAGGGGATGGTTCAAGAGAGAAATGATATTATTGCAAGAAATGTAAGAAATGAATATGGACCACTAGTTTTGTTTTAAGTTTTAAATGGTTAAAGCTAAATAAGGAAAATATTAATTATTCTCTTCCTTCAATTAATATAACTAATAAACCATAATATTTACCTATTTAACTAATATAACTAATTAAATTATTATAATTAGAAAATATTAAGAACTCATTTATTTTTATAATTTACCTTTTGTTTCTTGAATTTTTATCCTACACAAGTATAATTTATTCATACATTAAAATTTCTTTCTATCAAAAACTAATTTCATCCAACTCAATATATTAATATCCATCAACACATACTTACATTATGATCAATAATACCAAAAAACTATTTTACATGTGTTTGCATTAGATATCAACAAAAAACATACAACCTACACAAAAATGTATAATCTACACTTGTTCTAAGAATAAAACAACATATAACCTACATACGAAAAACATTTAACCTACACACAAAATTCATCATCAATAAAATACACATGCACACGAAAACATATAACCTACACACAAAAAACATATAACCTACACACGAAAAAAATAATCTTACAAAAATACAATTTATTCATACATTAATTTCTTTTCAAAACCAATTTCTTCAAACTCAACATATCAATATCCATCAACACGTAGTTACATTGTGATGAATAATATAAAAAACTATCTTACACATGATTGCATTAAATGCCAATAAAAATATACAACCTACACAAAAACATATAACCTACACTTGTTTTAAGAATAAGAAAACATATAGCTTACATATGAAAAACATATGACTTATGCATATGTAGGGTATGTGTATCTTTGTGTAGTTTATATAATTGTTGATGTCGAATTACACTTGTTCTAAGAATAAGACAACATATAACATACACACGAAAACATATAACTTACACATAAAATTTATCATCAATGAAACACACACGCACACGAAAACATATAACCTAGACACGAAAAACATATAACCTACACACGAAAATTTTATCTTACACAAATACAATTTATTCATATATTAATTTCTTTTTATTCAAAACCAATTCTTCAAACTCAACATTTCAGTATCCATTAACACACAGTTACATTGTGATAAATAATACAAAAAACTATCTTACACTTGTTTGCATTAAATGTCAATAAAAAATATACAACCTACAAAAAAACATATAACTTATACTTGTTCTAAGAATAAAAAAACATATAACCTACATACGAAAAACATATAACCTACGCATGTGTAGGATATGTGTAGTTTATATAATTGTTGATGTCGAATTACATACGTAAGTTGTATGCTTTTTGTATGTTGTACGTTTTATCGCTCAAAACGAGTGTATGTTATATAACTTTTTGTAGGTTGTATATTTATTGTTTACATTTAATGGACACATTTGTATGCTATTTTTTTATTATTATTTATGACAATAATTTTTATAGACATACCAATTGAAAAAAATATATATTATGTTTTGATATTTATTGTAAAAAAACATGCTAATAAATTGAGTGGAAATTATTTTTTTAATATAAAGAATATTATTATATAAATAAATTGTATTTATGTTGAATAAAATGAAGAATGTGTAAATAAAAAATAGAACTAAAGTAGTGTTTTTATCTTTTTAATTATTATAGTTAAATTAGTTAGATATATTAATTAGAGAGAGATTTATTATGATTATATTAGTTGTATTAATTGGAAAGAGAAAGTGCATTTATTGTTACATTTTCATCTTTTTTAAATATTTAAAACTTAAAATAAAACTAGTGACTCATATTCATTTATCTCATTTCTTGCAATAATTTGATTTATTTCTTGAACTTAAACCTATATATATATAAATATATATAAATACCACTAACTCTTCATCATTTTATTCACTCAAACGTCCACCATTTTTATTCACTCAGAACCTCAATGAGTAATTTCTCAAACGATGGTATCAGAATCTCATACCGCGGAATGATTCTGATAACGACATATTTTCAAACGATAGTAGCATACAAGTGTTCAAAGATCTCATCGAGCAAACCGAGGATGAAGATACGACATCATCATCATTGATAAATATAATTGGCCGAATGATCATTTAGTTTAAATTTTCGTATTTAATTTTTTTTATCATATTTTATTTTACCAGTTTTCTGTTATTTTATATTTTTAATTAATGAAATTTTAATTACATTTAATTGTTTTATTTATTTTAGATTATAAAAACACGAAATGTTCTTGGGTACTAGTGCTAGGTGTTGCCGGTTATTTTGTGGTTTGTGGGTACATGAGTGTAGAAATAAGATGGCGGGATTGACCGATGCATGGGTACTATCCATGAGTTCCCTTTCCCCTCAAAGGTTT
Source organism: Bidens hawaiensis (assembly GCF_021521415.1). Taxonomy (NCBI): domain Eukaryota; kingdom Viridiplantae; phylum Streptophyta; class Magnoliopsida; order Asterales; family Asteraceae; genus Bidens; species Bidens hawaiensis. The sequence continues at coordinate 29,439 of NW_027505954.1, read as the reverse complement.
CTAAGCTAGTAGGTAAATAATTAGGAAGCCATGGCAACCCGATAGGTCTGAAACATAATCGACCTAAAATTGCCGACTTCTTTTATTGCTCACAAAATTCTTCTCATTTTAATTACCAACCATGTTAGAGCCCTAATGTTATTGCCCACTATCCATACATAGCCTTTTCCATGAATTTAATTGATTTTTTTATCCACTTCTAAAGTTTTTTGAACTCGATGAGAGGTCAATTCAAATAATTGGCTTGAGTCGAACGCTTCTCATCTAGTTGAATAATCTTTATATCTATTAGATTTGGATTAGGGTTTTAGGTACTATGTGATCAAGAAACGAGTGATAATAGTCGAATCTAATTTCTTTATTGAATAACTGATGATTGCAGATAACCATAACAAAATGATTACAATATTTTCAACTAATTGGAATTGAAAATGTGATCAAATAAACTAACAACTCAAGCATTTAAATTTAAATAACAAAAGAAATCAACTAGAAATCCTGTAAATCATGTCCTCTTTTATTATAGGTTAAAGCATATAACGTTCACAAACCAAGCCATTCCTTGTTTACTTGGTCATCTATTATTGGTTCTAAAATACCCTGTTTTAAACCGGTTTCTAAAAAACAAATCTATTTTATATAATAAATAAAAGATAAAAAAATCATATGCTACGTGTTTCCTTCATATTTTTACCATATTTCCCGCTTCCTTCTAAAACGGAACACATGACTATAAAGCCGTTATGCAACATCTAAATTCAAAAGCTAACGGTCATAACCAATTCCTATTATTGGTTCTAAAATGCCCTGTTCTAAACCGGTTTCTAAAAAACAAATCTATTTTATATAATAAATAAAAGATAAAAAATCATATGCTACGTGTTTCCTTCATATTCATGCATACCATATTTCCCGCTTCCTTCTCTTGTTTAATACATCATCTTTTAATAACTTTTTGTTGTCAATTAAATATATGAAAATCAAACTTTATTAGACAACAATTAATGTATTTTCAAAACACATTTATATATTAAATTTTATATGTTTGTGAACTTCTCTTAAAATCGTTAGTATATGTAATACATTTTTTTCACATGTAAGATATAATAAGGATTAAAAATTATATATTAATATTTTTACCACATGTTATAAGAGGAGAATGGACACATGAAAGGGTAAGCTTTATGGGTGACAAACCACAAAGCAAACCCACCCCAAGCCATGAGGTTAGATTGCCAAATTGCAATGACAAACCTTTGCCATGAAGAATATATGAATGTTGGAAAACATAAATGTGTAACTAATTATTATTATTATTATTGTTTATTATATATATATAGGTATTGGATCATTTCAGTAGTTTTTTTACAGCGAGAAGTGCGAGAAGTGAAGGTGTAACTCCATTAATCCTTAATTTCACTCACTTTCTTATGTGTAGGTGCATATGTATGTGTGTAGGTACATATGTTTGTATATGTATATGTGTATGTATGTTTTTATGTGTGTAGGTACATAGGTTTGAATGTGGCTCGGTACATTTATATGTTTGTAGGTAGGTTTGAATGTGTAATTAAGACATAAATACAACCAACCTACATATATGTATGTAACATCATATTAAAGGGAGTGAAATTATGGATTAATGAAGTTATACATTCACTTCTCGCACTTCTCGCTGTAATATCACTTCTCGTAAAATCCATCCATATATATATATATATATATGTATATAGGGGATGGTTCAAGAGAGAAATGATATTATTGCAAGAAATGTAAGAAATGAATATGGACCACTAGTTTTTTTTTAAGTTTTAAATGGTTAAAGTTAAATAAGGAAAATATTAATTATTCTCTTCCTTCAATTAATATAACTAATAAACCATAATATTTACCTATTTAACTAATATAACTAATTAAATTATTATAATTAGAAAATATTAAGAACTCATTTATTTTTATAACTTACCTTTTGTTTCTTGAATTTTTATTCTACACAAGTATAATATTCATACATTAAAATTTCTTTCTATCAAAAACTAATTTCATCCAACTCAATATATTAATATCCATCAGCTACGCTGAGTGAGTTCAGTTAATCACATAACTTACTTTACATACACATATACGTGCCCGAAGGTACGCATTACATACTTAACCTGTCCATCAATCTTTCATACACATTCATAGCTAACCTTACGTTATAAAGAGCATTCGCCCTACATACCTCGGATATTATTAGGGTCCGGTACCCTCCATCCTCGGATATTATTAGGGTCCGGTACCCTTCATCCTCGGATATTATTAGGGCCCGGTACCCTTCATCCTCGGATATTATTAGGGTCAGGTCACCCTCCATCCTCGGATATTATTAGGGTCCTCCTTACCTCCTTAACATACTTTCTTTATACCTAATCGTAAGTTTCGCACATACATACAACATTCATTCTTTATCTTACAACATACATATAACATCAATCATTTCCTGGCAGTACATGCAATTCCGAAGATCATTCATGTACCGGCAAGAAACCATTCATACATTTCACATAATACATATATGGCATACACTTATCACTTAGGATAAGTGTATTAGCTAATCATATCGAGTATGCACATAGCCCCGAAAACATAACAAGGAAATGGGGCTAGAAACTCACTTGAAGTCGGTTACGTTCACCGTTAATAGTCATTCCTTTCTTCAGTTGGGCACGGCTAACTGTATAATAATTACATGCATCAATTAACTATCACTACTCATCTCGCGTTTATAATCTAATTATTACCCTCAACGAACGGGGGGTCCCGGGGTAGCGCCCCCGGCAGCGGGGTCTAGGGGCGGCAACCCCTAGCAGGGTCCAAGGGGCAGAGCCCCTGGCTGGGGTCGAGCTGCCAGGTCAGCTTGGAAAAATTTTATTTCCATTAACTGTCATAACACATTTTCCATTAGAATTCGTATCATTATTAAATTCGCTAACTCAAAGTTCAAGGGCCTATTTGTAATTAATTCATTCTTTTATAAGTCCAGGGATCAATCCCTCGGCTTTCATCATCGAAATGACATTAAGCCCCGAACTTTCCTTATCACCATACACAGTCACCGCACTACCATCCAAAGACTTTAACCTTATTATCCTACTTTTACACACTATATTGAGCTTCGTACTCAGACAACCAATCCATTCCCAAAACTACATCGAACCCTCCTAAGGTCATAACATACAAGGTAACCGGGAACTCATGTCACTCTAACTCTATCTTACAGTTCTTAACCATTTTCATTATTTTAACCGAAGCGTCACTAGCGGTTTCTACTATAAAAGTTTCAGACACTCGGCAACATTTCATTTTTGCTAATTTACTAAATGGTGTAGCTACGAAACTCTTATTCGCTCCCGAATCAAATAATACTGAAGCAGAAATACCGTTTACTAAAAACGTACCAGTTACAACATCCGGAATCTGTTTAGCCTGTTCCTGGGTCAGCATGTAGGCTCTAGTCCTTGGCCTAGCTTGATCGGTATCCTTCTTTCCACTACCTCCAGCTCCACCATCAGTACACTCCCTTGCCATATGACCCTTCTTAACACACTTGTAGCATGCGGGTTTCACATCACACTCATTAGCATAGTGCCCCCCTTCCCACACTTATAACAGGCATTTGTCCCAAGCCTACACTCTCTGCCATGAGCCTTTCCACATTTGTGACACACATCCGAACCAGTGCCCCACTTGCACTCTCCACCGTGCACCTTCCCACACGTTTTGCACGTCTTTCTCTCCCACACCTTCTGCTTCTTGTCCTTAGAGTTCCACAACTGGGTACCCGGTTGTTTAACAGGAGCGACCCATTTCTTGTCTTTCTTCTCTTCCCCCACCACAACATCGTCCGCAGCCAGATCCTCATAAACCATCTCTGCGAGTTCGACAGCAGAGTCAAAAGTAGCAGGTTTATTCGACCTGACCAACATGCGAACCTTTTGTGGCAGTCCCCTCATATAACACTTGATTATCTTAGCCTCAGTGTTGACCATATCGGGTACCAACCTAGACATTCGGTTGAACTCGGTAGTATACTCACGATGTGTCATCGTCCCAGCTTTCAAGTTCAGAAACTTCATCTCCGCCCTCTCAACTTCGGCGTCAGCACAGAACTTCTTCATAACTAACTCCTTCAGATCCTCCCACTTCAGAGCCTTAATCCCATCCCGGGTCTTCCTCTTCTCCACACTCTCCCACCAATACCTAGTTTCTTCCTCGAATGATTGGGTGGCATAACCGACAGCTTGGTCGGGACGACACTCGCTGATTCAGATAATTTTATCCATGGCATTTATCCATTGAAGAGTAGCGATTGCGCCTCCCAAACCAGTCAGTTTCGGCGGGTCACAGCCCTTGAAGGACTTATAGTTGCACCACCTCGGCCCCTTTTCCTACCATCGGCCTTCACAGACTTAACCTCACTCGAGGCATCTCTTTCTTCTTCATCATCTTTCCTACCTCCTCCTCCCGCTCCTTCAGCTGTACTTTCACGGCCTCCAGCAGACCCCTCCGGATTCATGTTTTTCACAGCCGTGGCTACTGCTTGGATAATAGCTGCTTGGATTAAGGGATCTAGCTGAACCCCTTCATTGTTGTTAAGGTTTCCTCCAGCTGCACTTACTTCTTCTTCGGTGTTAGAAGCTGTTTCTACCGAAGGTCGTTGGACGTGACGAGGCCTGCCACAACGTCCGGTGCAGCCTCCTACTCCAACAACTGCCCTAGATCCAGCCATCGTATTCTGGAAAGGAAAACACAAACGTCATCACTCAAGGAACTATTTAGTACAAGGATAGTAAGGCTAACAGGTAATAACAGTGGCCAGCTGTGATTAGCTGATCACGTTACTTTCCGTGTCCTATACACTTCCTCTTATGAGTCTATTTGTGCTGGTTTTACTCTAAACAGTTAACCAATCGAACAATCAATTTAATCCTATCCCTAGCATTCACATATTCTTTCTTTAGCAATTAAGCTAACATTTACATACATATTTAATCATACACTTTACCGTTACTGAGCTTGCTTGAGTGACACATGGCTATCTCGAACTGGCATCTTCTTTCTTTTATTACTTAAATCCCATTCTCTGTTCGAGTCTAAGCATGGTGGATGCTTAAATCTCTCGAACTTTTCTCTGATACCAAGTTGTAAGGCCTCGTTACCGGTAGCCCTACTTTGGTGTTGGATTTACTCATAAACGCAGTTCTAAATATCAGAGTTAATTAAAACATTCGCGGAACATTAAAACTTCAACCATAATATGTTACATAACATTCAAATCTTGTCTTATAAAACATTCATAGTCAATTAAATAAAACATAGTCTTTAAAACATCACAACATTTCTTCGAGATGCCAGTATCATCGATTCCATGCCATGTGTCTTCAATCACGCGAGCTGCCTCAACCTATTTGCCTGCGTGCATACTAAAAGTCAGCTACGCTGAGTGAGTTCTAGTTAATCATATAACTTACTTTACATACACATATACGTGCCCGAAGGTACGCATTACATACTTAACCTGTCCATCAATCTTTCATACACATTCATAACTAACCTTACGTTATAAAGAGCATTCGTCCTACATACCTCGGATATTATTAGGGTCCGGTACCCTCCATCCTCGGATATTATTAGGGTCCGGTACCCTTCATCCTCGGATATTTTTAGGGTCCGGTACCCTTCATCCTCGGATATTATTAGGGTCCGGTCACCCTCCATCCTCGGATATTATTAGGGTCCGGTACCCTTTCTTCCTTACCTCCTTAACATACTTTCTATATACATAATCGTAAGTTTCGCACATACATACATCATTCATTCTTTGTCTTACAACATACATATAACATCAATCATTTCCTGGCAGTACATGCAATTCCGAAGATCGTTCATGTACCGGCAAGAAACCATTCATACATTTCACATAATACATATATGGCATACACTTATCACTTAGGATAAGTGTATTAGCTAATCACATCGAGTATGCACACAGCCCCGAAAACGAAACAAGGAAATGGGGCTAGAAACTCACCTGAAGTCGGTTACGTTCACCGTTAATAGTTATTCCTTTCTTCAGTTGGACACGGCTAACTGTATAATAATTACATGCATCAATTAACTATCACTACTCATCTCGCGTTTCTAATCTAATTATTACCCTCAACGAACGGGGGTCCGGTGGCAGCGGGGTCTAGGGGCGGCAACCCCTAGCAGGGTCCAAGGGGCAGCCCCTGGCTGGGGTTGAGCTAACTCGTATCATTATTTCCATTAACTGTCGTAACATATTTTCCATTAGAATTCGTATCATTATTAAATTCGCTAACTCAAAGTTCAAGTTAATTCATTCTTTTATAAGTCCAGGGATCAATCTGCCATTATTTCAAAGTCTAGTTCGTTAATATGCTCTTTAACGAATCGGGGTTCGTTCGTTACTTCTGTCTTCCATAACGAATTGGCTAATTCGTTATTTCATAACGAATTGGCCTTTTTAGCGAATTGGTCCATATTCTTCTGGTCTATCTAACGATTTGAACTCCTTGGCGAATTGAACCCTTATGACGAACCAGTCCTCATAACGAATTAAACCTTATAGCGAACTGGTTATCAGACGAATTGGACTTCACGAACTGAAGCTAGTTCGTCAGTCTTTCCTTAATGAATTAGTACACAAATCAAAGCTAGTTCGTTAGACTTCCTTATGCGAATTAGCTAAAGAATCACCCTCCGATTCGCTAAGTTTCCATAGCGATAGGGTTAGGTCAGGGAATGTCAGAACATTCCCTGACACCCTCCTTAACCTCGTACCTACTTTTCCGGCGCCGTCGCCGGACAAACGAGATCCGGCTAGTTTTTCCACAGTTTTTCACCGTTTTTCGTCCCGTTCGATCCAGATCTGAGCTAGGATGAACCCTAAGCTCATCTTAGGTTCGGTTTATACCCGATTCTACCCGGATCTCATAACTTAACGGTTTAACGGTGTTGGCTCGTCGTTTCGTGACTAAATCTAACGGGTTTAAGTTCATAAACATCATACTATTATTACCTCGGGTCGGTGCTCGTTTCCTTGGTGATTTCGGCTTGAGAGAAAAGAGAGAACTAGAGAGAAGCTTAAGTGTGTGTTTTGGGTGGTGTATGGAATATGTGTGAAATGAAATTAAATGGTGATTAAGGGTTTATATATTTATGGATCATGGGCTTAAGCCCATGGTCTTTCCTTCTTTCTTTCCTAACCCAAGTCCATAACCCATATCCATTTACCCAACACTAGCTCAACTCGTAAACTATTATCTAACCCGGTAACGACCCACTATAAAATAGACGAAATTTATTTTATTATTATCACCAAAAGTAGGATGTTACATGGATCTATGGAGAATTTTGAGTGTAAAGATGAAGTGAGAGCAAGGGTGAATGAAAGAAAGGGTCTTGATAATATGGGATAAGGTTGAGAGGATAAGTAAGAGGTGTAGAGGGTGGAAAATTCGGATTTGGGTAAAATGATATAAGCCACAAACAACAACTAATATATGCTGCAGACCTGTGGCCGCTACCCGCGACCACCCTACCCCTTGGTGGCCGTGCGCCGCGGCACCCCCTAGGGGTGGGGTTGGTCAGCTCGTTTTGCAAGGTTCGTTACGCGTCCCGGAAGTTCGTTTTTGATGTAATTGCTCGTTTTAAGGCCGAATTTGAATCCGTAAAAGGGGTTTTTCAAATTGAACAAATGTGAATGATTTGGTAACATAAAATCCAATATTTTATATATCATGAGTTTCGTTTTAAAAAATGGGTCGGTTTACATAATAAAATATTATAAAATGAATACAAATCGAGACCCGAAATTGACGAATGTCACAGTATCCCCAACTTTCTGGAAATTTTGTCCCTAAATTAAAATAAACTTAAAGAAAAGGTAATTACTAAAGATTGTCACTTTTAGTAAAACAATTGTATGAAAAATTTTAAGCAAAGAATAACGTCAAATCCTTGCATGACTCGAAAAACGTCACAAATGAGAAACATAATAAAGACACTTATATATAGGATGTACCGGCGGCGTATCCACCATGCCCTTATCATAATTCGCATTTCTATCATTTTTTTTAGCTATCATTCTCGGGTCCGAGTTATCGCACACAACCACACTTACTATGGCTTTATACGGGGATTTCGATAATTAAGTTGCACCCCTAATTACTTTGATCGTCGTATGGTCCACATGGTTCGTTCTATTGTGTGGTTTAAGAGACATATTTATTTTGATAACTTAAACGTTGGAAACGTACATAAGGCTTGTTAAATTTTACAAACATTGATAAAACAATACCAACGGTTGAAAACTTTGGGGTTGACTTTTAAACAAGTAGGAAAATGGGATACATAAATGAAACAATTAAAATCTTATAATATAAACCAAGGTGAAAATAACAATTTTGGTTTAAATAAGTAAAGACGATCGAATAAATACAATCCAGGGTAGACAATTACGAAACGAGAATTGAAGTCAAATGTCCTCAGTGTGAAGGAATAAGTAAATCAGTAAAATCCATGGTTTAAAGTCGGGTCACTAAATTAGTAAAAAAATCCGATGAGTGAAAGTTTAATTATGAGAACTCCGATAAAAGGAAGTGAGAAGTCCACTAAATGAAAACGCGAATCCAAATAGTGAAAATGAAAAATCCGATAGGTGTAAATGAGAAGCCCAACAGGTGAGTACATGAGGTCGGGGTAAACAATGATACAATTAACAATAATATCGTATGATGAGTTTCATACGTGAACAAACTGGAGGTTATAAGTAATTGAGAATACGATTGCCTAGAATGTAATAACATGAGAATGATGTGAGTTTCTTGGGGTGACGCATACGTGTATCAACATAAACAAAATAGCGTTTGATTAACAACCAAAACAATCGATGAAATGTGATAAAACGTGAATACGACCACTATTGTGAAACCATTTATATAATTGTCATCATAATAACGGTTTCTAATAGCGCCAAAACTTGTGGACAACTACACATAGGCCGCTTAATAGATTAGATTAAATGATGTAGAAAAATGCGTCGCGTCTTGCTTGAAAACATAGATGCTCAATATGATTAACATAGTCATGAAAATATCGTTTAAAAGATAAACAAAATTTGTAGCAAAATTTAGGCTTTGAAAGTATTACCCAAATTATTATTGAATAATTTGAATTCGATCATGAATAATCGAAACACTATTGAAACCCGTCACGGATCTAGCCGCTATGATACATCGATTATATGATACGAACACATATACGTTAAATACGGTTTATTGATAAATAAGGAATAATTACATAATAATAACTTATGGAGAACCTCACATCTCTCATGTGTGTGAACTCACATAATTATGATTGGGAGCATGCTATATATATAGGCTGCACACTCCCATTCGTTAACTTAAGCCTAATTCGCTAAGTTAAGGCTATTAACTTAACGAACCAGTTCTCATTCTTTTTGCTACCATAACGAATGAGCTTATACCTTAACGAACTAGTCTAGCCTATGAAGAATGGACATCATTCGCTATACAAACCATAGCGAATGGGCCATTTACAATAAATAAACAATCTAGACTATGTATAACTTATTTGAATGCTACGGACAACAATTTCGTGCACTAACAGACACCCCCTTTTCCGTAGTTATCGAATACTTTAATCTTGATTACTTTAACTGCAAATCATCAGTCACAAACCGTGCACTAACAAAAACAAAATGAAATCTCATGTGCATAATATTACCATCGAAACATCTCATCAATTGAAAAGAAATCAAAAAGAAAATCAGTGAGACTCGTATAAACGATGAAATATGTAAGTCACTAATTATATACTCTTTTGAAAATAATAGAATGAAAATCAAAAATAAAGTCTTAAATAAAACCATTCAATCGTTTCCAAGAAAATGTATATAATAACAAGCATCGCTGTAACACATATCTAGAGAAACATTTTGATCATTATCAAATGTAAATCTTGTAGGCCAAGTTGTTAAAGAAATTTGTATACATAAAGTCGTTGTGATGAAAAATAAGTTATGAAGAATTGATGCTTGAGATAATAAGAGGTAATAGTTCGCGTAAATCGTTATTGAACAAAACTCATGACACAAAGTTTAGTATATAGGTTATTTATAAATGCGTCCCAAAAAGATTCATGAAGTCATGATCATTGCGTTTATGATAAATGATAAAAACTGAAATTTGTTATTTAATAAATCTCGAGTTCAATATTCAAAATGGAACATCGTATTTATAAAGTCATTATGAGATTTATCACCTTAGTTGACAATATTTAAAATCTTGAAAACACGCATATAATCGTTTAATAATCTCTTTGAAAACAAATCCTCATAATAGAATTTTGTTGTCATGACAATCTTAGATTTTTCAAAGATGGTTTATAAGATATGGACATAATATGTAAATCGTTAATCTTGAAAGATTTTATAATTTAAAAGTGATTATTTGAACCCATGAGGTTGTTACAAATACACTAGTTGTATATATATATATATATATACAAAAAATTTTTTTAAGGAAAAATGAAACTCGCGTGCGTATGGAGGGGTTTTAGGCTTCGAATGGTGAATGGTTTGGAAATTTGGTGAATAGTGAGTGTGTTTTGGTTGTCTTGCATAGTTGAGTTTTCTTGAGTTGGATTGATGGGGCTTGTTGAGTTTAGGTCGTTTGAGTGGGTTAGGCTTAGATGATTTGTGTGGGTTGTGGTTGGGCTATTTAGGTGAGGTTTTGCTTATTTGAGATCGGGTTAAGTTGATGGGTTGGATAATTTGATCTTGACTAGTTTGGGTTGAGATTCTGTTTATACATGTATTTTGTAAGAAGTGTTCGGGGTTGCTACTTTTGATATCAAACCCTATGGTTGGATAGGAACGGTGTGGCTACAGGGTTTGTGATTTGGCATAGCGTAGGTCGAAGGGTTGCGTCATAGTTGGGTAGAATTTGGTTTATATATGTCTAAGGCATTCGTGCGTGTGTTTGTTGGTGTCTTTGAAGTATTAGGATCATGAGTTTGATAGGTTTTCGTGGCGTAGAAGTGTCGGTAGTTAGGGCCTTCTGTTGGGTTGATTTTTGTATATCTTGGACTTGCATGGGGTTTGAGTAGGTGAGGGTATAACGTTGATGTGCTAGGTTTCGTTCATATTGAGGAAAGATTTGAGTGCGCGGGAAAATTTTGAAGTGGAGGGATGGTTTGATTTAGGATGGTAGTATGAGATAGGATACGGGTGTTTGGAAACTCGTGGTTGCGTTTAGGGAAAATTTTTACTAATAATAAGTTTTAAATTGAAAATATCATAATTTATAATTAGGGATCAAAACATTCATGAAACGTTTGATAATTAAATTACAAGTGAATATATATATATATATATATATATATATATATATACATAAATATATATATATATATATATATACATAAATATATATTTTATAAATAAATTTTTTTTTGAGATCCAAGCTTGTGAAATACAACAATTTCTTTGCAAAAGAAAAAGAAAGTTTCCACTACAACGAGAGTTGTTACGATATGTCGGGTCGGCTTAAGTTGCAACATAATTTATGAGAAAATTTGAAATAAGTTAACCCGCATAATGTAAAGTCGTTCTTGAAATGCTTAAAATTAAGTAGTGAGAAGTATCATGAAAAATTAAGATAATAAAGTTTGCTTAATTCAAAGTTTATTGTGAAAATGAAAGTAGATTGTCATGAGGAAGCAAAATAAATTTCATAAGATCAAAATAAAATTTTGCTTATGAGGAAATTAAAATAAATGTATTGAATGTCAAAAATTTGTTATGAGGTATCCATATGAATGATGAATGTCGTTTTGGGAATACAAATTTGTGAAATGAAAATTTTTACCAAGTTTGTTATTTAATATCGTGTAACGAAAAAAACGTATCATGGTAGATTAAAATGATCGTCATTGCAAATCGAGAAATCGAAAATAAACGATTTTTGTCTTTAAAATAGAATTTCTATGAAGTTTTGCAAGAGAATTTCAAGAAAATTATAAGCTATAAGTTTGTGAATTTCTTGAAAAATCATGGCAAAACCATCATAAGAATTTTAAAACGTGGAAAATCGTATAATAAATTTTATTTTTTTTTATTTGTGAAAATTTATAATGAACCAAAGATTGCATGATGAAAGTTGTTATGAAAATAAATGTGGGTAATAAAAGTTCTATCATGTGTACTATATAATATGGTGTAATTTAAAATGTCGTGAGAGTTTAAATAATCGATATTGTTAAATGATAATTCCAAAATGAACGGAATCGTTATAAAAATGAAATTTTGTGAAATCTTGTATGAAAATTTTAAAGACAATTTAAGATTTATATAATGGGAATTTACTTGAAAATTTAAGGTAAATTTTATCATAAAAACTTTTTTAATATAATGAAATTTATATGATTGAAATTGGGTATAAATATTCTTAATGAACAAGGGATGGCATAATAAAAATCATTATGGATAGTTCAATATATATATATATAACTTATATTGATTAGATGACAATAAATGAAACTGTAATATAATCGTGGTGTGAAATTAATATGAGAAAATTCGTATAAAAAACTTTACCATGTGAAATCAAAACATATTAGGATGAATCATACCGGTCAAGTAGAATTTTATAAACGGGAATTTTGTGATGAGAATTTATATGACAAAGTAAAAAGGAAAAAGTGTTTAAATTTTTGAAATTTGTAAATAATGTCTTAAGATTTAAAGGCGGAAAAATCGTGCATGAACCACCATGACTTGATATTCCGACACTAATACCTTTTTACAAAAATACCTTGTTGGAGTCTAAACATATGCATGTACCACCGCGTCTTTTCATGTTTTAGACTCAAATAATGATTGTAACAAATATAATAAATCGGAATACAACGTCATGTCAAACACTAGTCCACGAACCACCGTGGTTCTAATGTTTTAACACCGAAAATTAGGATGGAGACCGGAATGCTCACTGACTACTTAAAGTGGCCATCTCATATAAGACCATCTTTAAGGAGATTTGAAACAACGGGACCCAAGTTAAGCTCGTGATCCATAAAACATAATAAAAACTAATGTTTTCGCGGTAAGATAAGGATACCTTACATTATTATGAAAGTGCATGTATGTGTATATATAAAATTAAACAAAAGTAAGGTAAAGATACCTTAGATTATTATGAAAATGTATGTAAGTGTATATATAAAATTTATCAAAGGAAGGTAAGGATACCCTAGTATGTTTCGAGTATTTGTGTATATATACAATTTGATGAAATAAATAAGTATATAAATAAACAAGTGTATTGAACAATCAATTAGGGTAAACACGTATAAGCAACACGTATAAGGACCCTAAAGTAAAAAACTACACTAGGTCGTTACGTCTAACCACCTATCTTATAGTCTTGTGGCTCTGATACCAATCTGTCACACCCCGACCAAAGGCGGCGGAACATGCCAGGGTGCAACGTTATTGGACAAATACACAAGACGCTATTAAAGCGACGATATTTAATCAACTCATTTTATTTCATAAAATCGATAAACAACACATCTTGTTCATACAAAACAAATTTAATACAAGTAAACACACACACACACACACACACATATATATATATATTTTTCATTTTGCTAATATCCTAATAGTCTTGGTAGTGTTTTTCGTCAAGTCCTTAAGTCAACAAAAGTCAAACCTATAACATTGCATACAATAAAGTTTGTCAACACAAAGATTGGTGAGCAATTTCATGGTTTTTGAACAAGTATATATATAATAAGAAATGCCACAATCTTGTATACTAAACAATAAATAAAGGCAACAATTTGGATAATAATGAGATCGCTAACACATTAGCGACACCTGCCATAAGAGAATACCAGATGGTTCAGGATTTTTATATGAGGTCGTTAATAAGAATACATTAACGGCACCTTCTATAAGAGAATACCAAATAGATCGGATTTCATGAGGTCGTTAATAAGAATACATTAACGACACCGTGCTATAAGAGAATACCAGATAGTTCACAAATTTATGAATCAACCAACCAAAAGCGGTAAACACATAAGAACATAAGCATGTAAGCATAGAACACCAAATTGAGCATTTATTTAAGTAAAGTATACAGTAAAGTTTGTGGTTTACGACTCAAGTATAAAACATTTAGATTGAAATAAGTATGCAACATCACCCTCAAAATGAAAGATGGAAAACGGGAAAATGAAAGTACTCACGTTCAAGTAATAAACTTGAAAGATGATAATTTGGAGATTTTCCGGAACGATGAGTTTAACGCATGAAGCCTAAATAAAAGAAAGTATTGGATTTAGAAAGGTTGTCTTGAAGTTATTTAAATAAAACAATTGTTGCGAAAAGTAAACAATTAAAGTTCAAGGTTTAAAATGTAACTATTTAAGAATTTATAATAATAACCCCTTTAAAATGTTAGTTTGCTCGAAACCGGGTTAAAGTATCTAACCTTAATATTTACTTAACCTATTTTAAGTAATAAGGTGGGACAAATGCAAAGATGCAAGTTCCTTTGGGATAAATATACTAAAATGGGTCTTTAACGAGTATTTCTGGTTGTTGGTTCGGGTCTTGATAATTGGTCAAACCCAAAGTCAACTTTCCAAAATAATGAATGTTATGAGGTAACTCAACAAAACATATTAAGATTTAATCAAGTATGTAGTTCTATTGTTTTAGAACTAACAACGCACGTTAAGCGAGTGTTCGGTTTTCTCGGTCCAAACTATGTTATGAGATTAAGTTGGATCCAACATTTTCAAGTACTTAAGAAAATAATCAAAATCAGTTTGTAAACTATTTTTAAAGAAATATACAAGTCTTGATAGCTAAAAACACACTTGTGTGTCATAAGCGAGTAAAAATCGGATTGGTTCGGTTTCCATCTCACAACACGTTCCTTGATGGTCTCCACATGCCCAAATAACCAAGAACTTGTATAAATGAATTTGTTAACTTAAATTTAACATAAAGCATGTTTAAAACAATTATTTAACAAAACTAGTATCAAGTTCGGTTTACGGTTTGGACTATTTACGGTTAAACCGAGGTTAGTCTCTACAAACACCCACCATGGAACTTCATAAATATGATAAGCAAACTAAAAAGAGCATAAGTTAAACAAGATTAATATGTATAACAAGTTATATAAGTGTAAATATATCAAGGACCACGAAAGTCCTACATGAAGCCTTGCCTTACGAAGTCCGAAGCTTAACCAACCGGAGTCGGAGAAGCAACTACCAAAGGTAACAAGGGGTGTGTATTATATATATGTTGTACCACCATAAACAAGTATTAATAAGACTACATAATCTGAATAGAATGAAAGATTAAACTTGGTTTGACATTTAGAAGTCAAATCTTCAA
Organism: Bidens hawaiensis; assembly: GCF_021521415.1. Taxonomy (NCBI): domain Eukaryota; kingdom Viridiplantae; phylum Streptophyta; class Magnoliopsida; order Asterales; family Asteraceae; genus Bidens; species Bidens hawaiensis. Next base: position 13,925 of record NW_027505954.1, on the reverse strand, counting down.
GAACACATAAATGAACAATCTTGGACCTATAGAGAATTTTGAGTGTAAAGATGAAGTGAGAGCAAGGGTGAATTAAGGAAAGGGTCTTGATAATAGGGGATAAGGTTGAGAGGATAAGCAAGAGGTGTAGAGGGTGGAAAATTCGGATTTGGGTAAAATGATATAAGCCACATACAACAACAACTAATATATGCTGCAGACCTGTGGCCACCACCCGCGACCACCCTGTCCCTTGGTGGCCACGCGCCCCGGCGCCCCCAGGGGTGGGGTTGGTCAGCTGGTCTTGCGAGGTTCGTTACGCATCCAGGAAGTTCGTTTTTGATGTAATTTGCTCGTTTTAAGGCCGTTTTTGAATCCGTAAAAGGGTTTTTTCAAATTGAACAAATGAGAATGATTTGGTAACATTAAAATCCAATATTTTATATATCATGAGTTTCGGTTTACAAAATGCGTCGGTTTACATAATAAAAGATTATAAAACGAATATAAATCGAGACCCGAAATTGACGAATGTCACAGTTTATTTATTAAGTTATTTTATATTATATTGCATAAATATATATATACATACACCGGGCTGAGAGACTTATTTTTTAGATTTTCATGGTGTCCGGTTCGTTAAACCAGTGTAGACAATATTAGTTTATAATATATTTATAATTTAAATGATTAAAACAAAGAAATAAAAACTAAATAAAAAAAAAGACAAAACTGGCCAGGGGAGAGACTCAAAACCGGGTTTCCCACTGGCCCCAACACTTAACTCAACATGCACCGCTAACTGGGTTGGTGCTACAGCTTGTAAATGCAACAAAACCAAAACTATTTAAAAATCATTTGCAGTTAACCCCCAATATCAAAATAACCTAATCCATTCAATGTGAAATTGAAATGTTTATGCCCTCTGTCAATCAAAATTGACATAGGGATTTTGTTTAGCACCAAAATCCGACTACTAAACATGTTTCAATCACCTCATATTGTTACGAACTGGAAGAGAACAATGGTTAGTGTTACGGCCTGAACACGGAATCAAAATCCAAGTTGGGCAGGTTTTGTGGTGAAACTGATTGATGGTTTTGGTTCGAGATGAAGCAAGAGTGGTTTGGGACTCGTTAATTACATTATAATAGAGTATTTATACGCTAAAAAGCTAGGTGTAACATCCCGAAATTTCTAAGAATAAATAATTAATACATTATTTATTTAAGATGGAAAAGTTTACTTAAGTTAGTATAGAAATAAAATAATAAAGATAGAAGGATAAGTAGGCTAATTAGATGGAATTAATTATGGACCAAAAAGGAAAGATGGACCTAAGGTCCATGGGCTTAAGGGAGTATAAATACCCCTTAAAACCCTAATCCTTTCCATTTCCATACATCTCCACACCATAGCCTACACCATCAAAACACACACTTAACTCAATTCCCGTTTTTGAGAAAAACACCCACAAAGACACAAAGATTTCCGGAGATCTAGCCGTCGGATTGGTCTCAAATTTTAACAGAGTACTCCTGACATATAAATGAAGTTTTCCACCGAAATGATATTCGATCAGAGGTGGGGAAGGCCGAGTTTTATCAGTAAAACCACAGCAGCTCAAAAGTGAAGATTCCGGCGACTATTCAGCTGTTCCGGCGACTGTAACGGTGGTTTCCGGCGAAGGTGAGCTGACGGGTTTGTAGATCTGGACAAGACGGTTTCGTGGCCGCTTGAATCACTCAAATCGGAGTTCGTTTGATATGGTTTTGAGCATCTCGAGTGATTTCATACAAAAACCTCAAAGGTACGTTTTTGTTAAAAAGGCTTACTTTTCATGAACGGATTTACATGAAAATTGGTAGGATGATAGATCGGGTCATGATTATTGATAAAGTAATGAACTTGATAATAAACGGGTTAGTTGGTTCGTTTCGGGTAAAACGAGTAGTGTTCGGTTTGTGAAAAAGACGGGTAAACGAAGTCGGTTTTGCATGAAACTTAGTAGGATAGTAAATCGAGTATCGCTATACCATAAAGTTGCCAACTTGAAGATTAAAATGGATTTAACGAACTCATGGTTAAGAACGACTCATTTAAAGTAAACCCTAGATCTAGTTTTGAACGTTTTAGCCATAAAAGTTCAAGCTTTATGATAGAAAAATGTTGAGTCTTGATGATGGGTTGATAACGAATGTAAAACGATGAAAACAGTGGTGAAACAAGCGAGATCACGCTTTTCCGGCGAGATCCCGTTATTCCGGCAAGGGCTGCGCCGGAGAATGTCGTACGAGGTTTAGATCTTTTCAGGGAATGTTCTGACCTAACCCTAGTTTGTTAGCGGGAACGTAACGGACCAACCTTAGTTCGTTAACGGAGACATAACGAATTAGCAAGTAATTCGTTATGACCTTTCGTTAAGCAGAGATAACAAACTAGAGGCAATTCGTTAAATTGATTCGTTAACAGAAGCTTAACGAACTAATCTCAATTCGTTATGTTAATTCGTTAAGGATTGAATGACGAACTAAACCCAGTTCGTTAAGTAGTTCGTTAAGGGAGAACTGACGAATGAACCCCCAGTTCGTTAAAGACCACTTTGTTATAACAGTCAGTTCGTTATAATGAATGAGTTCATTCGTTAAGAACCCCATTCGTTAAGGGCTGGATAACGAACTAGAAGACTGACATAATTACAGAAGTAGTCCCTGGACTTAGAAAAGAATGATATAAATACATAATAGCCCTTGGACTTTGATAAATGGTGAAAGATACCTTTAAAGGTTAGCAAGTAACGATTAACTAACCGGTGATGATTCAATGAAGTAAAACCGGCTTAGACATGTAAGATTAACTAAGTAGCAATGAGAATGGCTAGAGTAGTGTTTAACATCTCAACTATTAAATAGATAGTCGCGCACAGCTCAAGAGAGGAATAACCATTAGCAGAAGAAGTAACCGAGTTCAGGTGAGTTTCTAGCCCCATTTCCTTGTTATATTTTCGGGGCTGTGTGCATACTCAATGTGAATGTTAATACACCTACCTTAAATGGTTAGTGTATTCCTTAACGACGAATGTGATAGTTATGAATGTATGCTTGATAGTACGTGAACGACCTTCGGGTATTGCACGTATTGTTAGGAAAAGTATAATGTAGTATGCATGATATTGATAGTTATGAATGTATGCTTGACAGTACGTGAACGACCTTCGGGTATTGGACGTATTGTTAAGGAAACTATAATGTAGTATGTATGATACGTGTATGTGAATAAGGAAGTATGTACGACTATGATATGTATGGTATTAAATGTATGGATATGATAATGAAAGGTAAGGTAAGGTTAAAGGGTTGCATACCCTAATAATATATGCGAAGGTTAAAGGGTTGCATACCCAAATAATATATGCGAAGGTTAAAGGGTTGCATACCCTAATAATATATGCGAAGGTTAAAGGGTTGCACACCCTAATAATATATGCGAAGGTTAAAGGGTTGCATACCCTAATAATATATGCGAAGGTTAAAGGATTGCATACCCTAATAATATATGCAAAGGTTAAAGGGTTGCATACCCTAATAATATATGCGAAGGTTAAAGGGTTGCACACCCTAATAATATATGCGAAGGTTAAAGGGTTGCATACCCTAATAATATATGTGAGGTTATAGGGCGTAATGCTCTTTAAAACGTAAGGTATGGTTATGCAAATATGAAAGTATGAAGTATGTTCGAAAGTATGTAGTTGTGAATGTGTTGTATGTGGTATGATTAACTAGAACTCACTCAACGTAGCTGACTTTTAGTATGCACAGAGGTGAGTAGAATGAGACAGCTGGCTTGAGTGGGGGCACATGGCAGAAGAATAAGATTCTGGCATCTGAAGACCTAAGACGTGTTTAATTAATGTTTTTGATTCGAAAGACAATATGTTCGTTAAAGACAAAGTTATGGATTTGATTGTAATGTTTATGAAAGTTTTTAATATTCCGCGAATGTTTTAAATAACTCTGATATTTAGAACTATGTTTATGAGTAAATCCAACGTCCAAAGTGAGGCACCGGTAACGGGGCCTTACACTAGGTTAAAGTCAGTCCGTGAAGATAGTTAATGAAATTGATTTTATTCGAGTTAGCTATCAATTAGTGAACTTACTATGTTGTTTGATTTCGCGTTGAACAAGAAACAAGTAAATATGTTCAATTCCATGTTTCATGGCTAATTTAACGGGTCAAATTGAAGCAAAACAAGAAGGTAGGAGGGGGTGGTCGGTTTACGACGGGGAAGAGTAGAAGGGGGAGGGAAAAGTTTAGGGTATTTACAACTTGGTCCTTGAGGTTTGGGTTGGGTTCAGAAAAGGTTAAAACAATAGTTTAGTGTTTTAAAAAGCATATATTTGATATTTTCAAACGTTTACGAACATGTTAATACGAGAGACACATAACTATAAAGACGAAACTAATTACATAAACGATAACAAATTTTCCGTCTTTATTAAATACGATGACTTGATTACAAGCGTTTACATAAAAAGAATAAAAAATATTAATCCAAATTTTGACGAATGTCACACAATATCCCTTCGTTCCGTCTTCTACACCCAAATACACCATAGTCTATCCCCGATCATCTAAACTGACAAGGTGGGTTTTCATCTTCGTTACATAACCAACACAACCGAACACTCTTAAATGAGTGAGGTTCGGTTTATGCCCTTTCCGCAACTGGTACGGTGTCGTTCGTTTCACAGCTTTAGTTGTTATTATATTAAGAATGTACACCAAATGTACTACCGCTTCACCCCTTAAAGTCTCAAGTACACACATTGACTTCAATAAGAACCTAGTCATCTCTACAATTGCTCGGTTTCGACGCTCCATTACCCGTTTTGTTCTGGGATATACGGAGTTGTCAACTACCACTTTATGCCATCAGTTCTGCATAACTCGTTAAACGATCGTGAAGTGAACTCACCTCCACGGTCACTTCGTAACCTCTTCACTTTATACATGATTTCTTTCTCCACCTCGACTTTAGTACACTTAAACTGCTGAAACGTTTGGAATTTAGTTTCAGTTAGACATAATTATAGAAATTGTCCTTTATGTTTACCCCAAATTTCACTAGTGGTCATTTATCTTCAAAATTGATGTTTATTATCCTTTACGTTTAAAAATGTAACACCTTTTGTCTATTAGACCTAACACGGGTATTATCGTAATTTCAGGTCCCGTTATAATTTCCTCGCATTATATACCCAATCCAACCATTATTTCCCCCCAATCGTTCATTAATATAACAAATTAAAATTAGGGTTCCAGGAATCCCTAATATCTCAAATCGATTCTTCCCCCAAATTGATTCTCACATCATGGTTTTCTGCAAATGTGGTAAATAGGTAATCATCCTCACATCATGGACACCCAAGAACCCCGGTCGTCGTTTCTACTCTTGTCCGGACCAGGTAATGATTTCTTTGTTCGATCAAAGGTGTGAATGATTATTGCTTCATGAAATTAGTGGTTTGAAATCAGGTTTTTTATGTGTAAACCCAGGATTCAATATGTGGATTCATTGGTTGGTTTGATCAAAGGTCTAAAAGATGTAGAGACATCAGTCCTTTGATTAGGGTAAAGAACAACCTTGAAGATGCTCTTAAAAGATGTGAAGGCAAACTGACTGCAAGTGAATCCAATGCAAAGAAACTTAAGAATATATTGGTTTAGTTGGCTAGGGTTAATTTTGTATGTTATGTTATTTTGATGCAAGTGCATATATGCAATGTTGCTGGTTTAGCTTGTGAGGTAGGCCATGTTTGTGGGTCTGATTTAAGTTTGGTTTATCATAAGTGCAAATATGCACATATTTTGTATCTGCCCAAAATGATGTAGTGTATTAACTTTTGTATCCTAATGCTAGTGTCAAATTCTGCACATCTTTTTGTATCTTAGTTTTTGTATCATAATGCAAGTGCCAAATATCCACATCGTTTTGTATCCGCACAATATATTTATCCATTACTACACTAACTATTGACCATACAAAATCAAATTTTAACTCAATATGACGATAGTTGACTACAAATAGTCAAACAAATTATGCACATCTTTTTGTATCTACACAATATGTTCCATAAGTACACAAACTATTGACCATACAAAATCAATCTTCAACACAATATGACCATAGTTGACTGCACATAGTCAAACAAATTATGTAACACAAACTCAAAACTTATACTGCACACCTAATCAAGTTCAACATACACAACCATTACCTAATTTACTTCATAATTTACTCAAAACTCAAGTCAAGTGATCCCACAACCGAAACTCAAAACTCAACACTTATATCATAATTTACTTAACATTAAGATCATTAGTTCAAAATACACAACAACCATTACCGAATCAAGTCAAGTGATCCCACAAGTTTAAAATACATAACCAAAAAGACTTTACAAAAGCCATATTAAACAAGTTCAAAACACTTAACCAAGTCATCTAAACAAGCACAAGAACCATAATAAGCTGCATTTTTCCCCTTCTTCTTAAGTGGGCCTGTGCAGGTCCTCACATTATGGCCAATGCTCCCACACCTGCTACATGCTCCCAAGATGTTCTTTCTTGTCAAATTGCCTATTGTTGGTACATCATCTTTTTCCACCACTGACCTCTTTCTTGCCTTCATAGGTTTACCTGCCATTGTGTGATTCTTGGGTGCTGCAATGGTTGTAGAAGCCTCACATTTTGTCCACATAGACATCCCATTTATTGGATTAATTTTGAAGGAGTAAACTAACTTCCACCTATCCATTGTGTGCACCGGGTGAACCAACTTTCTAATGCTCCAACCCTTTCTCCATTAGCAGCCATGACCCAAAGTGCAGCCACAACATGTCTTCATGGCAAACCTGTACAGACTATATTAAGCATTTCGCCTGGTGAATTAAGAGTATATAACCAAATATACTAGGCATACTTATAATTCCCCAGCCCCTGAAACTACAAGTCCTCATTTCCAAATTCACAACACGTAGATCAGTGGGTACCACTCACCTCATATAGATCCCCTCCATTCCATTTCACATGGTAGTGATTTGCATGTTTCTGGATTGTTGCAAACAATTCTGTGGCCCTAGGTGTCAACAAGCCTTCACTTTTATCAATAATACCAAGCACAGTAACAATCCTCCACATTAGATACTCTCTTACATACTCAAGTGCAGATATTATAGGTCTGTCCCTGCCTTTCACTATCTTGCCATTGTAAACCTCACACATATTGTTAGTCATTACATCAGAAATTGCCCTTCCTGATATCAAAATTGCCTTTCATAAATGCAGATACATAAAGCATCTGACTTGGAAATGTGCCTTTCATAAATGCACCATCTAGACCAAGCAAATCCCTGATTAATGCTTTAAACCCTTGTTTTAAGGCAGCCAAACAAACATATATCCTTTTGAACTGTCTGGTTGTAGATTCAGGATTTGATGGTGCTTCAACCTCAATCTTCACAGTGCTACCTGGATTCTTATCAACCAACTCAGCGGCATACTCCCTAAGCAAAGAATATTGTTCCCTGTAGTCCCCTTCAACCTTTTTCTTTGCTTTCATCTTAGCCCTATATGCTTTCATCTTATGAACACTAACACCGTACTTCCTTCTAAATTGACCCTGAACTACTTTTAGTGAGATGTTAGGGTTCTCTTCAATTTGTTCTAACATCTGTTCAGATAGAAAGGTTGATGTACAAGCATATATGTTTCTTGATTGAATGCATGTGTGGTTTGTATTCAATGTTCTAACCACCCAAGTTTGAGAATCTTTTTCTTTGGAAAGTAACATCACCTATGGACATTGATATTCATTAGGATTTGTCCTTTTCCCCCTCCCACCAGCATTACTTTCTGCTCCTGCGCCCTCCACCCACCTTTATGTTTACCTTTTTTTCATAACAGCCCCATTGCTTTTACTATTTTTACCATTTACACCTTTCCGTTTAGTTTTTTTCCCTTTAGAATTTGGTTGGCTAGAAACATGCACCCCATTATCATCAACTTCAAAATCTGGCTTAGAACCAGTACAAAATGCCCTTACCATAATGTGATCATCTTTGGTGATTTTAATTAACCTTCTAGTTTCAACCGGATGTTTTCTAATAAGCTTCTTGGCCTCTTCCTTTGTTCCAAATATCTGACCTAGGTAAAAGTTAGCCATGTTTTCATTTGATCTTCTTATAACATCTAAAATGTGTTTCCTTGAGCTTGTTTTATTCCCTTCTAAGTCTGACCCACTTAGAAACTTGTCATTGTCTATTACATCCTCCCCCAAATCCATTTTCTGTTCATTTCCAAAGTCAAACCCATCCTCTCATCTGAATCAACATTCATCCTATAATCACTCTTGTCAACTTCAGGGTCTGTCATATTATTCTTATGATCGACAATATAATCACCATCACCTTCATCCTAACTTACACCACCCCCTCATCCAAATTACCTACATTCTCATTGTTCTCATCATCAACAACATACTCACCATCACTTATATCCTCATTGCCACCCCCCCATCCAAATCACCCGAATTCTCATTGTTCTCATCATCAACAACATGATCACCATCATCTAAATTCTCACTGCCACCCTCCCATCTTCCAAATTACCTACATTCTCATTTCAACTCCAACTTCAACACCTATATCCTCACTGCCACCGCCCCCCTCTTCCAAATCACCTACATTCTCATTTTCAACTCCAACTTCAACACATATATCCTCATGCATAGCCCCACTAGATTCCCCAACCCCACTAGATTGCCCTTGTCCAGCCCCACTTGATTGACCAATATCTAATTTCAATTTTAAGGGCACAAGAGCATATGGTTCAGGTTCATCAATCTCTTCAATAGTAACGAATTTAGTTGGTGAGGTAAAAAGTGCTTTTATGTTATTTATCCCATGACTGGTATAAACACGGATGAGCTTATGCTCTTCCACGTGTTTAGCCAAGTTCAGACAATCCTGGTCACAACTTAGGTGTTCAAGACCATTGTCTAAGTTCTTTTCAGGATGAAATAACTAGTAATACATTGTAATTGTCCCACTATAGCCTAACATATCCAGCATGAAATCAAGCTCATGAATTGAAAACTTGTCTATGTCTATTAAGTCCACAAATGTTGTCTTACCTCTCATATAGGTACGGTTTGGAGGTAATGTTAACCTACCACCAGAATGCAGGCATATTCTAAAAAGACTTGGATATAAAGCTGCAAAAACAAAAAAATGAGAAGTTAATCAACAGGTTCATAGACGGGTTCAGAGAAACTAGGGTTACAGATCAAAATTGGATATGAAACATTACCATATACTTGGTCGAGGTCCACATCCTCAATTGTTTCTCGTATGTACCAGCCTGAATCACCCATTATAAACGATCAGTAATTTTGTGGTTAAACCCTAAATTATCGAATACGAAGGATAGAGAGAGTGTAACTGGGAACGATCGGGGGTTGGATTGAGTATATAATGGGGGAATTATAATGGGACATGAAATTACGGTAATACCCCCACGTGAGCAGCACATGACACAACTTAACGAAATGATTTAACGGGGTTAGGCCTAAAGGACAAAAGGTGTTACATTTTTAAACGTAAAGGATAATAAACATCAATTATGGAAGATAAAGGACCACCTGTGAAATTTGGGGTAAATATAAAGGACAATTTCTGTAACTTTGTCTTTCAATTATAGAGAACCACATATATCGCGTGAAATCATCAACAACGGATTACCTCCTGCAGTTTGTGGAGCGATCGACCCACACAAATATGCATATATTTAACCCAACGTCTTTGTCACTCTTCACTTTGCTTCTTTTAGAACCGGTTTAGTGACTTGCTTCGCCACTAAGCACCCTTCACAGACCTGTGTCGGGTGAGCTATCCGTGGAATACCGACCACCAACTCATTTCGAGTCATCGACTCCAATGTTGCAAAGTTGGTATGGCCACAACCAAGCTTCATTATCCAACTTAACACCTAAACACATTGGTTTAGTCACCTTCAACGTGATATTGTACAACCTGTTCACCGATCTTTGGATTTTCATTACAAGCCTCTCTTGATCATCATTTAAATATAGCGTGTTAACTGTCCCAAACTGAAGATACTGCTTTTAAGAGCTGGAATGTAATACACATCCAATATGAGTATGTTTTCATTCCTTCTATCTGAACCGTAGACCCATCTCCAAACTGAACTTGTGCCGTTGTGTTGCAATCTAGTTCAGCAAAAGATTCATGCATACTGGTCATATGTTTCTTGCACCTTTATCAACATACCACACATCTTTGTTGTCACCGGCTCTTGGAATTACTCGATCTTCATTCACAAAACAATTGAAGTCGTGTCTTCACCATGTATAGTCAAGTTAAGAGCCAGTTCGTCTTCATTTGCTTGAGGAAGATTCGCTTATTCCCTCTTTTCTTTTGGTTCTTTACACTTAGACGTGTAATGCCGGAGTTCGTGGCAATTAAAATATTCAATGTGCCTATTATCTCTGTTTCTCGACCCGTTTCTTAGATCATGGTTCCCAGCGTGACCACCATGATTAGAAAAATAGCTAATGACTTACAATGTGCTATGGCATTTTTTCCCACCGTTTGTGTCATGCAAAATGGGGATGAAGGGGAAAAAAAGATAAGCAATGGTTGCAACTTCAATACGTGACATAAAAGACTAGGTCACGCATCTATTTCTAAACTTTCTCATGTTGAATTTCTTAAAAATGCTCCTTTGTACTCAAAAGGTGCTTGCAATGCTTGCATCAAGGCTAAGTTTGTTAGGCTACCCTTTTCCGTTAGTACAAAAAGCCATTGCTTGTTTTAAATTGTTACATTGAGACGTGTGGGGTAAATACCGAATGCCTTCTTTCACAAAAGAAAACTACTTCCTCACTATTGTTGACGATTTTTGTCGAGCTGTTTGGGTTTTTCTCCTTAAACATAAATATGAGGCTAGTTCTCGTTTGATTGATTTCCATAGAATGATACAAGTGCAATTTGAAAAAATTATAAAACATATAAGGTGTGACAATGGGGGGTGGGGGAGTTTACATCAAACAAAATGCTTGATTTTTATGCCAAACATGGAATAATGTTGAAAAGCACGTGCCCACATAAACTACAACAAAATGGTGTTGTCAAACGCAAGCATCAACACCTCTTAGAAACGACAAGGGTATTGAAATTTGGAGCTAATCTTCCCACAAAATTTTGGGGAGAATGTGTTTTAATGGCTACTCATATTATAAACCAGCTATCGTTTGAGTTGATTGATGGTAAGACACCGTTCGAATTATTATACAACAAAATACCCGACTACAAATATCTAAAGGTTTTTGGGTGTCTTGCTTATTATCGAAGAACGGAGACGAAAGGTTATAAATTTGAAATGAGAGGTCCGGGAATATTTATAGGCTATCCACCGAGCACAAAAGGTTACAATATCTATGACTTCCAACACAAAAAAGTTGTCACTACAAGAGATGTGAAATTCATGGAAGACGTGTTTCCTCTTTCCGAAATTATTATTCCAAAATATGAGAACGAAATATTTATATAGCCAAAGGGGTGGAATGGTGAGCCTATTGCTACCAAAGAATTAAATTCACATATTATTCAAAGTGATGAGCTCATAAACAGTGAGAAAAACTCCATTCCACCATCGGTAATTGACATTTACACTAAACCCCAATATGAGCCCACAACCTGCCCACAACCAATTATTCTAAAACTCTTTGAAGACCCACAAATTGAAGTCCACAATGAACATGTCCCCACTGCCACTATTACGGAGCCCGTTCTTTCCGAGCATGAGGAAGTTGTGCCAATCATTGATAACCGGCCCAAGCAATATCGCAACCAACCATCCTACCTAAGAGATTACAACGTGCAACTACCCCCATATTTGGACCCGGAACATTCACCCACCAACTCCAATCAACGACCCTAAGCGGTACACCCTATCTCTCATTTCATTTCATATGATAATTTTACTAATTCACATAAAGTTTTTTGACGGCCATTACCTCAAATAATGAGCCAAAGCATTTCAATCAAGCAGTTCGTAATCCTAAGTGGTCAAGGCGATAAAAAATAAGTTCACGCTCTCGAATTAAATGGGACATGGGCATTGGAAGAATTGCCAAAAGGGAACACGTTATCGACTCAAAGTGGGTATACAAGATCAAATACAAGCCAAGTGGAGAGATATAACGATACAATGCGCGTCTCTTTTCAAAGGGTTTCACACATTTGGAGGGTATTGACTTCCATGATACCTTTGCACCTGTTGCTAAGTTGGTTAAGGTTCGAACTCTTCTAACCGTTGTGATGAAGAGGGATTGGTGATATACTGATATTTATATATATTTCCCTTATATATTTATTGTATTATTTTATTAGTTTTTGTTCGTTTTTAGTTAAGATTTGTATACTACTAACATATTTGTGCTTTGTAATTTCCGAAAGTTGAACGTAGTTGAAAAGGGCGAAAAACAAGTCAAAATAAGCTTAAAAGAGGGAAATAAGGAATCAGGAAGGAACCAGACGATAGCCGGTCCGACCGGCTGAAGCCGGCCTAGTAGAGCACGCCACGCCGTGCGGCCAGCCTAGCCATCCTGGTCGCGCAACGCCTATACCCCATAATTCCAGATAATTCCACGATTTGTCAGGTTTTAGGCCCAGTTTCACTATATAAACACCCTTAACCTTAACCTGAAAAATACCCTACGAGCCAGAGCCGAATTTGGAGTCTCTTGGAGCTTAGGATTACAATATTTGGCGGTTTTGAAGGCAAGAAATCATCCGGTGAAGTTCTACTCGATCAAGATTGAAGACTACGGGTTTTATCACTTGTAATCTTTCATTTCTATAATTTTTCACCATGTGTTCCTTTATTACTATTTTGTTTAATTTTACGATGCTAGGCTAACTGTTATTGTAACACCCCGTAACCGCAGCGGAAACGTACACGGGATGCAACAGACACCTCTGATATCAACCACATTGTTTATAAAGAAAACCGAATGCATTAATATACTTCAAAATTACATTATCTCATCTTTTATTACCGTCTAGGTGATACACACATCATACAATACGGTTCATAATTCTATCTGTTATAATGTATCCTAACGTCCAGCACGCAAACCTTACACACATCAAGCACTTAGCACGTAATCAATCACTTTATCTTAGTTGTACCTGAAAAGCATGTGAGAAAACGGGTCAACTACGAATAGTTGGTGAGTTTCACTAATTTTAGTAAACCATGATAAATTCATATCATAATGTAATATTATCTGGGGACACTGTTAACCCATAAACACCTTTAATAACCTCTGGGGACACTGTTAACCCAGAACACTTCCAATAACCTCTGGGGACACTGTTAACCCAGAACACTTCCAATAACCTCTGGGAACTCGGTTAACCCAGAACACTTCCAATAACCTCTGGAACTCTGTTACCCCAGAAACACCTTTAATAACCTCTGGGAACTCGGTTACCCCAGAAACACATTTAATAACCTCTGGGAACTCGGTTACCCCAGAAACACATTTAATAACCTCTGGGAACTCGGTTACCCCAGAACACATTTAACAACCTCTGGGAACTCGGTTACCCCAGAACACTGTTTCGGGCCTTACTCTGTTAGCAACTCAGACAATTACCATCTTAATTCATTCCCGTACGATTCCCGTACAATAAACATTATATAAATACGTTCATTTCCATGCGATCAGCATGTACTTAAACACTTTGATAAAAACATGCTTTCCGCCCCGGGAAAATATTTAAAACAGTTCAGTAAAAGGGGCTCGTGAAAACTCACCTTAGCACATGCAAGTAGGTATCAACAATCAATAT